>NW_026042336.1:300000-600000 GCF_023856365.1 Brienomyrus brachyistius | reverse complement strand
GGCCAAAGTTTCCCCAGCCGAGGAGGCTATCGCCGCGACAACGGCAGGGTCAACAGAAATCCAGTCGTGGGCTCAGCTCCGGGAGGAAAAAACGAGGGTATGCTACCCAGACCTGCCTCCTGATCCAGGCTTGGTCCATGATGGTCTTTCAGGGTATCCCATCCAATGGTTCCCAAAAGGAACCACCTCCGGTCTCCTTATGGCTCTGATACTGGCCTGTGCTTTTGTTTTGCAAGGTCCCTGGTTTGGTCCAGTTCCTGTCCTGCCTGCCCCTCGACACCCTCCGACTCTGCCAACCCCTCGCCGTCTACCGATGCTGTTCTTCCCTCGGCTGCCGCAGACGAGTAGAGCTTCTACAGACCCAGACAGGATTCCAAAGGCCCCCCCGGAGCCCATCAGAGGCCCTGAACTGTTCACTTTACCTCCCATGCTACCTAGTGTCTTGCCCCTCCTAATACCTCAGTCTTTGGTCTGTAGTCTTGCTTCCCCGTGGCTCTCCCTGGTTTCACCTCTTAGCCTGATTTCACTGTTCCAGCCCCCACTCCAGTCACTCTTGCTTCCCGCTTTAGGTTCCCCTCTCCTGGCCATATTATTGTTGCACTGGTTCCGTTGCTTGCCTGTCTTGTCTGGTTGTGTCCTGCCTTGTCTGTCCCTGTGTCGTCTTTGGTCCTTTTGATGCCCAATCCCTCCCTTTTGTCTCCTTCTACTGTGTCCTTTGTTCCCACTTACCCACTGACACCCACTGTCTGTCTTTTGGTCCATAGTCAGCATCCCTGTTGGATTACCTGGCCTGTCATGATTTGTGTCCTGGGGGTTAGTCTCCCCTGTTGTCCTTGGTTTTGCCCTGGTCTGTGTGTCCCCTCAATGATGCCCTTGTACCCGGAGGGCACAGGATTGGGAGGGGGGCGTTTACTGTCATATCTTGCCCATTTAATCAACTTTACCCTCCAGTTCTCCTCCCTGATGAGCCACGCTTGGTGTCTATTAGTCTCATCCCATGTTCCTCCCCTTCTGTCAGTCACTATCAGCTTCCTTGTGTTTTCCCATTCCTTAGTCTGGTAAAGTGCCCAGTCCTATCTTCTCCAGTTGTGTCCTTGTCTGTTTGCGTCTCTGTGCCCAAACCTGCCTGTCAATAAAACCCCACGAAGGGGATTCTGCCCTACAGCTTGCATTTGGGTCCTACTTCCCACCGGTGACGTGACAGAGGAATACATGCTTAGTGCCAGGCAGAAATCTTTGATTTTGCATCCATATGGTGACTTGGTGAAGTTAGCTGATAGTTCTCTTGATTCCAAAGACATGATTCTTGTCTGTGCATTATGCATATCCAAAGTTAAGAGCTTCAGATTAATAGGTGCGAAAAACGCATCTTGCGTTTGTCGAGTTCGAAGGGTTAACTCACTGAATATTTATGTTACGCCGAACATGACTCATTGTCGTTTTGGACAGTAAGCACTTTATGTAATTCATCCATTGCTCCTTTTCCTTATGGTATACAGCCGCTTTATACATGTGGAGACTCACACACATTTTTCACATTCCATTACTTTCACACATTTTACTGTCATTGTACATCTCTTCTGATGTCACATTTATTTATTTGTTTATTTATAACCTGGTAACTGCACACTGCACAAATACAAATAAATGATGAATTACCAAAACCTTAAATACTGTACAGAAGGATAAACTCAATTATTGCTGAAAAAATCTACACACAGATATAAAAATATAATATTCCCATCAAAATCACACATGCACAGCCAAAAATGTAGGCAGTAACTATATACTGCTTTGCCAAACAGGTACAGGTATCAGACACAGAGAACATCAACTTGTTCATTATACTCTTTGGTTATAAGATAACTGGGTACATCATCCAGCAGAAGGAAAAATAGGCCGACCATTTAAAACTGAGAATACATTCAGCAAACTGAATGTGACCTTCACTGCCAGACATGCAAAGTGTTAAAAGGTGCAGTGTTATACTGTACATAACATTTTAATTAAAGATATTCAAATTTAATATTGTGTACTTTAGTGAACTTTTGTTACCTTCCTCGCACAAATATGTGAATTCGTCCCATACTGAAAGAAATTACCCTTTATGCCCTCACCGATGTGAATTGGCACAAATTTCCACAGCTTTCTCACCATAGCCAGCCATTTTCTCCATAATCATAATCAATTCCAACTCCTATTATTTCTTTCACTGCAGACAGAATGACGTGGCCTTCCATCCACTTCAGTCTCATTCATTCTGCAATATGGGTGCTTGTGGTTATTAAGCAAGCAAGCAAATGATCCATCTTCTTCTGCAGTATCAGCACTTAAAGGAGAAAGTCAGTGTGAGAATAGGTGACTGCAGTGACTGTCCCTCCGTGCCATCAGTGTGTGCAGGGAGTAAGACCAGAGTACAGACGCACAAAGCTTATATTTCTTGCTTTTACCAAAAACAAGCTGAAAAATAAATATGTCCAGCTCTTGCCTGAGAACTGCTGCGATATTTCTATTTCAAATACAAGCTCGAATCCATCCATCCATCCTATGTAACCGGGGGTCCGGCGTCGGCTGTCAGAGGGCTGAAACGGCAGACGCTGTCGGTAATCCAGGTCGGCTGATCGTAGCTGGCAGTAAGCGCGCCAGGCATGATTCGGAGCCAAGGAGGTGAAGCAGAGATCGGTACACAGGAAGACAGGAACACAAGGAGGGGAAAAACGCTTGCACGCTGCATAAACCACGAAGATCTCACGTCTGGCCAGAAATAAGAGACTGAGAAGGGGAAGGTTGACCACAGATGGGAGGGGCGGGGTTCCAAAGCGGAACCACACCTCCTCAGGCACTTCCATCTCCTGCCAATATTCCTCTGTCCTTTATTTCCCTTCACACTGCACTCCAATCATGCTCCACAACCACAAACCTCTGAAATCTCCTACACTCTCTGCACTCGACTGACTCCTTACCAGCTTCTCTCCTGCCGCTGCCTGCACTCCTTCATGTTCTGTCGGCACCCAAACCACCTGCTTTGCTCGCCCCATCATTTCTCCCAGATTTAGCGTGGGCTGATTAAAAGCCACTGCTAAGGGGGGCTCCTCCTCTGGTGTGTTGTACCATTCCCACCAGTCCTCCGTATCTGAATGGCTACTCCCTCAGGGCCTAATATTATCCAGTCTGTTGTCATGCAAGATTCTGGAACATGCAGGTTGGACAGGTGTGTCTATGCTGATCACAGCTCCAGCACACCAGCTGAATCAGCCTGTTCCCCAGTCTCCCCAGGGTCTAGGATCATCAAATTTGTGAGTAAATGGGTACCCTCTGAGGAAACCCCCATCCATTGTATCTACTCACCTGTTCTAATTAGGAACCGGAGGCCAATTAGTGGCCTTGTTTTTTTGGCGGTGACTGACTCAATTTCTTCGTCAGCTCCCTCTCATGCTCTTCAGCAGAGTCCTCCTCCTCTCTGTACAAGTCAATAGCGTGGATCAGCTGCTTCTCAGGAATAGTAATAAGCGCCACCACTTGCCTTAGCCTGCTTCTCACTGGCTTCAGGAGCGTGTCCTGCAGTGCCCTCCGGTACAGACCTCTGAACACCGAATCCTGTAGGTCCTGCTCTGTCTCAGTGCTCCACCGCTTTTCTTGGGCTTGCAGATAGGCAGCTGGGCTCTCCCCCTCCTTTACGGGCTCCTCCTTCATTTCAGCCACACCTAGTCCCTGTCACCACTGCCAGCATTCTCTCCATTCCGTCTACCCCCAGGACACAAGCCTGAACCGCTTTTATGTCCCCCATCACCAAGAGCCGTCCCATAGTTTCCTCCTCAAATACTTTCATCCATTTTCAAGCTCCGTCTGCCAGGACTGTTCTGCCCATGGTACATACTGTGTCTGTGCTCCTTTCGCCACCAGGGGGAGCATCAGAGTGTCCCTATCGGGGGTCTCACAGCCCTCCTGCTTCCCACTGTTCTATGATCTGCATTATCCTCCTCTACTCCTTCCTCACTATCCGTTTCTATCTCCTTCTCCTGAAACTGACTCCATCCTCTACATGGAGGGTTAGGGCTGTCCATCAGATGCATCAGCCCTTCTGCAGCCCTACCACTTGCTCCGCACCCCACCTTTATATCACCCCCTTTTTTCTTAAACCCACATGCCTGGCCTTCTATTATTATATCACTCCTTCGCAGTCCTTCCTTCACGGTCTGCCGCCGCTGGTCGCTCACTTCCCTGTACCCATATAAACAACTTTCTTCATCCTTCTGTTTCTTCCCCTCTGAACTTTACCTTGCCCTCTATTACTGGAAAGTGGCCCTTAAATATCAGAGGTGGCCCTTCTACTAACAGATACAGTCCCTGATACAGAGGAAGTCGTAACTCCTCCTGCTCTGTTTCACCTTTGACTCCTGCCTGATTCTCACTCATCACTCTCTCATCACTTTCTGCTCTTTTCTCCAGGCCTCTCCCTTTGCCATAACCTCAGAACCTCCAGTTGCTCACTCCTTTTCTTGTTACACCTTTCTGTGTTCTTATTAGCCTTATGATACTTTATCAGAGTCTCCATCTCCTCACACACTGCCACATCCAGAAATATGGCAGAAATATAAAGTACAGATATTTTATGGGTTCCACTGAAATAAAGGTAGCTGATTATGAGAAAGACCTCGGTGTGTATGTTGATGCTTCCATGTCCCACTCTCGCCAGTGTGGGGAAGCAATAAAAAAGGCAAATAGAATGTTGGGTTACATCTCTAGGTGTGTGGAGTTTAAGTCAAAGGAAGTGATGCTATGATTGTATAATTCCTTGGTAAGACCCCACCTAGAATATTGTGTGCAGGTTTGGTCACCATACCTTAAGATGGACATTGCTGCCTTGGAAAAGGTGCAACGTAGGGCTACGAGAATGATTCCCAGTCTTAGCGGAATGTCTTATGAGGACAGGTTAGTTGAGCTGAATCTGTTCAGACTAAGTGGGGGCATGAGCCAGTTATATAAGATTCTAACAGGTCTGGATGGTGAGTGACATGACATACTAGAACTCGTGGCCACAAGTAGAATTTAGCGGGAGAACATTTTAAAACGAATTTGAGGAAGCACTTCTTTACACAGCGTGTAGTTAGAGTATGGAATAGTCTTCCTACTAGTGTAGCGCAAGCTAAAACCCTGGGTTTCTTTAAATCAGAGCTAGATAAGATTTTACCAACTCTGAGCTGTTAGGTAAGTTTTTCCCAAAAGTGCTTGATGGGCCGGATGGCTTCCTCTCGTTAGTAAATTTCTTATGTTCTTAAGGTTACTTTTCCTATAGAACAAGTCTATACATTGTACTTTTATTAAACAAATGAAATAGCCTTATGCTATTTATCTTATTTACACAAATGCTTGTCATTTTTGTCTCGTCTACACAGTCGCGTATTTACAATTCTCCTCTGCTCTCTGTATTGCGCATGGCGGACTTCCGCCCCGATGCAGACAGGTGAGCACACTCCCACCAGCG
Organism: Brienomyrus brachyistius; assembly: GCF_023856365.1. Taxonomy (NCBI): domain Eukaryota; kingdom Metazoa; phylum Chordata; class Actinopteri; order Osteoglossiformes; family Mormyridae; genus Brienomyrus; species Brienomyrus brachyistius. The sequence goes on along the minus strand of NW_026042336.1, from coordinate 594,515 downwards.
GACAGAGAGCGCGCGTCGGAAAATATGTCACGTCAACCATCTCAAAAGCAGACAAAAATATCTGCTGTGCCATTTATCTGTGTATGACTCCTCAGATCTCCAGTCCGGTCAAAAGTTTCACTAATTATCTACTTCTTCCCTTGCATGTTTAGTCCTATACTGAACTCCCTGTTCACTACACCTTACACATCTTAAGTTTAAGATTTGTCCAAATTTTACAGTAACCTACCCACACTTATATTACAGAGAATGTTTTTTGCATTAAAGCTCGCAAATACTAAATTTGATTCCACAGTTATGGCTTTAGATACCGAGGGATCCTGGTATATCATACTTATACAAAACTAATTATGGTAAATTACTATGTGAAATAAAGAATTATCTCAAAGATGGGAAATCCTCCCTCTATCCTTATTGGGGAGAGTGGAGAGCATTAGAATGAACATACCACCTAGGCTTCTCTTTATGTTCCAGTCCCTGCCCATAGGGGTCCCTATATCTACATTCAAAACGCTCAATAAATGGTTATCCAAATTTACCTGGCAAAACAAAAGACCCAGGATTGAACTGAAAAGACTATTAAACCCAAAAGAGAATGCGGGTCCTGACTTGCCTAATTAAAAAAAATATTACTTGGCAGCCCAACTTATATCAGTAGTGGTATGGATTACCCAGGACAGGGAGGGTCAGTGGGTGGTAATGGAACAGAGTATCTGCCCAAATTTGCCGCTGGACATAGCAATTATTTTTAATCAAGATACACGGAAAGTAAATAAAATCAATAACATTTGGATAGGAAACGCTCTGAAAAGTGAGAGAGAGGCTGGGACGCCCTTCATCAATATCAAGATCAATGAAAATTGCACAGAATGTTGATTTTTTCTACCATCTAAATTAGATACAGGGTTTAAGACATGGGGAGAAAAGAGGTTTAACCAGTTGGATCAGTTGTGTGATGGAGGAGATCTAATGTCCTTCGAACATCTTAGAAATAAATGTGGCCTCCCAGTGCCCGATTGTTTTAGATACCTACAGTCAACAAATATATTGTTTATATGAACAATTAAAGGATTGGTTAAAAAGAACATTATATCATATATTTATAAAATATTGCAAAAGGAGTCAACAGTGTTAATAAAGAGAAATGAGAACTAGAGATGAATACTATCATTAACGATGAAGATTGGACTCATTCATGTAAAGAAGGACACAGAATAACAAACAGTCCTACATGGTGGGAATTTGATTGGAAAGTTAAGATGAGATACTTTAAGACTCCCCTTCTCACCTCTACGTTTGGTAACACCTCAAATCAGGGGTTTATTGGAGGGGTTGTGACCTGGTAGGAGACCACACCCACATTTTTTGGGATTATCCAGAATTGTCAGAGTACTGGCAAAATATACAGGAAGAGATAAAAAATAAATGTTTGAACATAAAATTACCACTTGAACCAGCTCGTTTCATACTAGGAATTATGCCACAGAATATAGTGCATGAAAATAAGGTTGTATTACAGAGAGTTCTTCTTGTAATTGCCAGGAGGATGATAACGATCTCCTGGCTAAAACCCCAGACACCCACGACAGTACAATGGAAAGAAAGAGGAAAGAAAGTGTATAATATGGAATTTATAACTGAAAAATTGTTAACGAGAACAGAGTGTTTTGTGGAAGAAATTTCTCGAAGTCCGATGTTTAAGTGTTTGACAGAACTTTATTATTTGATGAGCTCACAGGGAACAGACACTCAGCAAGCATGCGTCTTGTGTTCTGCTCCCCGAGCAACAAATGCATACATCTTTTATGGCCTAAAATGCGACAGTCATCTGACAAATCAAGGACAAATCGGATTTTTGGACGTTCCAGTTACTTCTGCCTTTCAAGGTCCAGGCAGTACAAAGAAAGTTTGGCCATTTGGAGATACCAGTTTCTTCTACGTTTTCAAGGTCCACCTATCAGCTTAGAACAAGTCTATCTATTTGGGACTTTTCCTTTTGCTATATTATTCTAGGACTCGTTGTTCTCTTTTTCTACATTTTATATTATCCAATACCATGCATTCATTTTATAATATCTTCTGCAACAGCTTACTTCTCAGGTCAAGCCTTTGCTTTGACCTGGGCCTCTTGCTGATCAAGCAATATATGGCAAACATGTTAGTTCCTCTATAGAAAATAGAAATTTCTTACTTAAGCAGATTTGCATTCTTGTTTGATACATTCAATTAATGACAAGTAAATTACATTGTTTCAACCACTATGTGTAAATCAACAACACATTGTAAACTCAATTGTTAATTACTGATTAGGTAATGCATTTTGCATAATCATCTACATTCCATTATTGATTACTGATTAGCATAATCAAGAATTTTCTATCACAGTTTCTTTATTAAAAGGTTTCCAATCTGTAATTTTCTTTTTTCAACAGAAGTGTGGCACTTAGGAAAGGATAGGGTTGAATTGAGACTTCCATGTACAGCACTGTGCAAAAATCTTAGGCAGGCAAAGAAAACGATGTTTAGATTGTCCTCGTGTTGGTGTAAAACTATGATATTATGCCTGTCAAAGTGTCTCAGCTTAGCCATTTCAGAACCTCTGCTAACATCATCCTAGTATTTGTAGCGACCGTCCAGTGCAGCCATGTATTTTTTGACTTGGCCACTAGCACACCTCATACAGCTAGTCAATCTGTCAAAATCATGGAACGGCTGAGGTGCCCCTGAGGAGAAGTTTGGGAACTGAAGCGGTGTTCATCTAGCCATCCGACTAGATATCAGTATCTTTTTAGAAAAGAGAAGAAATTATTAATAGTTTTTATTGTGTTCCTCTTAATTTACACGTTCTAATGTTAAATTGTGTTATTTGTTCTAAGCCAAAGTACACTTGCTACCCAGATAAACAGCTTTAAACATTTCTTTGGACTGCCTAAGACTTTTGCACAGTACTGTATATCTTAGAACATAAGAAATTTACAAATTAGAGGAGCCCATTCGGCCCATCAAGCTCGTTTGGGAAGAACTTAACTAATAGCTCAGAGTTGTTAAAATCTTATCCAGCTCTGATTTAACCATCTCTCTCAATATAATATTGGGATCATTTATTCTCTTCAGAGGCCTCCATAGAATAATGCATCCATCCTCTCAATTATGTTTAGACAGACGTATCCTAAGGCACCAGGGCAACAACAGTCAGAATAACAACAGAATCATCAATTTCACAGCTAGTTTTAAAAATTGCTTTAATGCAGAGTGATTACAGAAAAAAAGATAAGCAAATTAGGTAATATTAACAAAATTATTAAAACATGTAGAGTAATAGACATATTTGTCTTTCAGACATATTGTGCTTTTTTAAGAGCAGAAGGGATACATTAAATCAGGATTATATTTTGTTTTTAATGATATATATATATATATATATATATATATATATATATATATATATATATATATAATTTTTTTAAATTTACATCATTATAAATGAGAACTATAAGTGATTGCTAATTACTGTTAACTAATTTCCTGTATGATCTTTCTCCCCTTCAGTCTTAAAAATAATTATATGTCAGGGGGCCAATCAGTGGAGGCACACGGACACGGTGGCCGGTTATCCTATTTGTTCAGCGCCAACCCAACAAGTAGAAAATTCAGCACCACGGACAGTGATCTGTGCTACTATGACGTCAGGTCCTTTCATTGGCTCCATATATTTTTCTAGAAATAACTAATTGGCTCTTTTCTAGAAATGTCCAGCCTATATGAAGAGAATATTTTATTTTTATTTAGACTAAGAAACTACAGAAAATCAGCTCTGCATGTGATCTCCCCTTTACTGCTCAAGGAGGGCACACGCACATCAACAAATATCAATGCAACAATTACAGAAGAACAATTTCTCACAGCTTCAGAAGAAGTCAGATTTCTGTGTAATTCAGAGATTGTCCAAGACTTCTGCTAGAACATTTTCTGCACTTGAACCGAATTTCAAAATAAATGACACCTGGGTGACCCAGGTTCGAGTCTCTGCCTGGATCACATGTGTGTGGAGTTTGCATGTTCTCTCCATATCGTCGTGGGGTTTTCTCCGGGTACTCCGGTTTCCCCCCCACAGTCCAAAAACATGCTGAGGCTAATTGGAGTTGCTAAATTGCCCCTAGGTGTGCATGTGTGAGTGAATGGTGTGTGAGTGTGCCCTGCAATGGGCTGGCCCCCCATCCTGGGTTGTTCCCTGCCTCGTGCCCATTGCTTCTGGGATAGGCTCCGGACCCCCCACGACCCAGTATGATTAGTGGTTTGGAAAATGGATGGATGGATACACCTGGGTCTATTAAAAGAAGGTGATGCTGCCTGAACCACCAACCAAGGCTGGGAGGAAAGGGAGGAACACTAGTCAAATGAAGGAAGAAAAGGCCACCGTATCTCATGGTCACGAATACAAAAGTCAGGGAGTGTTATGAAGAAGGCACCACACTTAAGACTATTGGTTTTATGCAGTGAATTACACCAGAGAGAGTTTTTGCATTTTAGCTGTGTCATGTAACATTCCTCAGACTTCATTTTAATGTTTTCTTCAACGCAACAAAGTCCCACGGTAACAAAAGCGCTGAGGTCTGGATCGTTAATTGCAATGTGGGGAGTGCAGACCAGCTGGGGTGGGGGATCGTGCTCAGTCACGATAAAAGGCAAACGGGTAAATTGTGAATACGCACTTAATCTAACTACAGTTTAACGTTGTTCCACATACCAATATCACTACGTATCGGTATCGCAAAACAAAATTTAAAATGTTAAGATTCTGTCATTCTGAAAATCTGAGTATTTAAGACATTATGTTCCATAGCAATTTGTGGAGATAAATACCCTCGGACAGTAGCGTTCATTTCACAATTAAGTCTCTTTAAGTCATTGTTTTATGTTAAGCAGGATGAATGTGTGATTTTTAATTAATAAACCCTTAAGAGTTATATGCTTATGCTGTCGCATACTGTTCTCGGTATACAACTTAACTTATAAAAGTCTGTTAATCTTATTATAGAATAATATAGAGAATAATTATACAAGAACTATAATTATTATGATGTTATTATTTAATGTGTGTGGGCCGTGTTGCTTGATTACATTTGACTCCTCGGCACGTGGGACGCTGCCGGTTTGAAAGACGCGGCTTCACTTGTTTTCTGCACCAAGGTGGGTTGCCATTCTGCTCCCATTTTATCGGATAATTTATCTTATTATTTAGTATTTGTCAAATTTGCATGTATATTAAAATATGTTTGATGAGTAAAGTCAGTATATTGCTTTTAAATAAAGTGATTTTGTTCTGGGCTACTATGTTAATTATATTTAAATTTTATGCGCAAAGTGTAGTTGACATTTAACTTTTCCGCGTGCGCTTTCCTGCGTTTAAGTACATTATTGCGCTTGCTAGTGAGTAAATTAGTTCATTTCTTTTAAATAAAGTGAACATTGTTGTGGGGTGCTGTGTTGGTTAAATTTAAATTTCATGTGCAAGTCGGCTAGTTTCCTGTGCCGCAAAGTCTAGGTGATATTTCACTTTTCCGCGTGCGCTTTCATGTTGCATTCTACTGCGGATGCGGGTGGTTTCGCTCGGTGCTGCCTACAGCAATGATATTCCACCAGACCAGGAGAGGGCAGATGTATTGTAAGAAACACAAATAAAAGTAGTGAAGCAAGTCCTGTAAAGTTTGTTTGGTGACCAAAATCAGTATATTGCCATTTAGTAAAATTTAAAATTGTTCCAGGCTTCTGTTTTGATTATATCTAAATTTTATGTGAAAGTTAACTAGTTTCCTATGCTATAATGCAATTGTTCATTGCGGAGGTGTCAGTGCAGAACTGTATTCCATGTGCCAGGAGTGACTGACAGCTCCATTGTATTGCCTGTATGTTGTTTTTCCTCATTCAGATACAGATGAATTGCTTAAGCTGTCAGCTGGAGCAACGCTGAACAGGAGAAGCGGTTTCAGAAAATGGATGAATGTCCCCAGAGGTGTGAGTTAACAGTTTTAACCACTGCATCACTGTACCATGCCCATGTATAGGATATGTAGAAGAACCTGTTGCAGTTATCTGGTGTGTGTGTTTTTGACTATCCCTGCCGGCCCCTGGAGGTTTGGGCTTCCCCTTTGAGTCTGGTGCCTCCCAAGGTTTCTTCCTTCTAGGGAGTTTTTCCTTGCCACTGTCGCCTATGGCTTACTCACTGGGGGCTTTGGGTGGGGATGCTGTAAAGCGCTTTCACACAATGTAATGTTGTGATAACGTGCTATACTTTGCTGTGTAATTTTGTATTTACTCACGCAAATAAAAAATTGTTTGATAACAAAAAACACTTGTTTCATTCTTTTTCCCTGCGAACATATCAGTCACTTCCCTCCTGCTCCTGCATTCAAAAATGAAAGTTTGTCCTGCACTGCACTTTATTGCCGTGGGTTCCACAGGAATGCAGACCTCTACTTTGGTGTAATCCTGCTGCTGTTGTAGATGGTCTGCTCGCACGCTTTCACATTGTGCACAAGCAGATTTTTTGTATCTCTGCAGAGAAGCATTCTTTTCTTCTGCCTGGCAAATCCATCATTATAATAGCAATCCACCTAGCGCCCCTAGCTCTTAAAGAAAATGTTTGAAAAAATTAGTTTATAGCATGTTTACACCATAAAAACAGCAGTGACTGAGTACAACCCTTGTGGACCAGGCGCCTGGCTTTGACTATTTTTCTGCCATTAAACTAGCAAACGTGGGTTGGCCATGACGTAAAATAACTTGTGCCTTTAAATTTAAAAAAAAGTCCTGTGTGTTGTAAAGTGAGGTATGAAACAGATACCAGGCCGCTTCAGTGAGGGTCAGCGTAAGTTTTATTAATGTGATTTTGCGGTTTAAACTGTTTCATTGGAATCAATCCAACCAGCAGCATGAAGACTGCAAGCCAAAGAAGTGGGACGATGCCTGAGAAGAACAACTCAGTCAATCCTCACGTCTCCTCTCTCCTCAGGCGATTGATGGACTCTGAGCATGAGACATGTACAAAAGATGAGGACTCTTCTCCACTATTCAAATGGAAATTGTTCTTAATCTTTTATTTATACCTTTTGCTTATACCGTAAGATTTAGGAACACACTGAAAAAGATCAACTTTAATACATTTGAAGGTTGAAGTTATTGGAATTTGTAACGGCTGATTTGGTGGAATATGATTTTGGACAGAACTGTCAAAAAATGTGGAATGAAAATGCAGTTTAATGGTTGAATCCGTGGCTTGCCTAACTTGTTATAAATTGCACACACATCCAGCATTAAAGTGACAGGGAGGTATTAGACCAGAGTTGTTGCATTACATTAACACAGACCAGCAAAAAATATAACATTATTCTAACATTAATGTAATGTTGTTCTGAATAGATTTCTATGTCCAGTCCTGATTTCAAATTGGGCCTTTAAGCCTAGAATATGGTCAGTTTTAAAAATACTTGACTTTGTTGCAACTCTGACTAAGTTGAATTCCATCAAGTGGTTAACGGGTGTGAAGATTATCCTGAAATTTTCAAGTTAATGTCATTCCAGTTAATGTGAGTTTGTTCTGTGTGGGTCTCTGTCTCAGGCTGTTATTTTCGTCTTAGTTTCATTTAAACCACTTAACAATATGCATAGATTGCATAGCTGCAAATGTAAAATACAAAAATTAACTTGGAAAGCATTCTACAACAACATTCAGTATTGTGGAGTATTAATAGCATTTATTGCCAATTCCAGTTGCTAGGTAACTTCTATATTTTGAATAGAATACAATATAATATTTTAAACTAGATTACAGTTAATTGTTATTTTTCTGTTTAAAAAAGACAATTGCTGTAATTTACATAGGACAAAACCTGTAAAAGACATTTTGTAATTATTTTCTAAATGAAATGAAGATGCTTTGTTACTCCCCTTGGGGAAATTCTCTTTTCACCTACCCCATCTTGCTCTACTTGACACACGGGCACAGACAAAGGTAACAGCAAACCTGGCAGCAAAGGGCAGCCACCTGTAGGGACACCCATGGAGCTGGGGGTTTTACAGTGATTAACAGCAATTTTGCAATACTTTTCTGGCAGCTTTTTGTTTTGCTAGGTATTTACAGTAAATTCCACAGTCAGTTCTACACTAGAAGAGACATCATTCCTAAGCGCAGCATGGACTGCTTCTGGACACAGTATCTAATGCGACTTCCAGAGTCACTTGAGTAAGCTGGAGATAATTCATCCCCGGGAAAGAGAGCCTGCAGTAGGCAGTCTACCAAAAGAGGGCCTTTCCTGTTCCCTTGGTGAATTAGAACACCAGTGGAGAGAGCTCTCCTGTTGCAGTTTCACAGAGATGAACAACATGGAGAACTTTGGATTGAGGTTTTGCAGTAAGAGGGTGCTGAAGGAAAAAGGAGTTTCAAAGACATTGGTCTGCCTGTACTGCCGATTTTGTCTCTGCCCATTTCAGATGTCCAGATGTTTACTAATGTGACATTCCTTAAATACAACCACCGAAACAGAACCGTTGCAAATTTGTTGCCAAGTTTGGTAGATGTACAACTTGGACTGCAAAGAGATGGACTGACGCAGAGGCGGAGCTGAGGATAGGCCTGGGTGGGATTGACAGCTGGACCTACCCAGTCAGATTAATGAAATGACATTTTTTATATATAAATTACCGGCTTCTAACTCTGTTCCTATACATCACTGTTGTTACTGTGGCAAGTACGACAGAATGTGTGAGCTCCCTCTAGTGGTGCTCTAGGTAGAACACCACAGTCGTGGGTGTATTATTGTTGCAGTCACCATGTTGTAAATATATAAGCCAATTTAAGAAAATTTGGGGTAATGAGCTTCATTCAGACCCTCCCAAATTTAATACAAGTCCATCCATCAGCCACTTTACCGTATTTAAATGCTGCAGGAGGATGCTCACATGAAAAAAATAAGCCTAATTCATTTCTTTATCCAAAACTCCTCATTCATTAAAACGAAAAGAGCTTTAACTTGTGCGTGCATTGCTTCATTTTAAGCAGCATTATGGAGTGTCGTTGAACATAAATTTTTCTATGAAGGGTCTGATTTTCTGCATCTTTTACTCCTGGTTTGGGCTATAAAATTGGAAGGAGTTGCCAAACCTGACTGTGCAGGGTCTGCGCTGTTCTCATCTGTGGACAGTGTGTGGGTTTGTGGGTCAGGCATAAATTTGGGGGGGGGGCTCCCTCTAGCATTAAAATAGGGAGATATCCACTAAAATAATTCTTCATATTCAAAAAAGTACAGATAAAATGAATCAATCTCAACAGTTCATTTAAAGTGTTTTCACCCCAAGCACACCTATCCTTACTGAAAATGGTTTAGTCTAAAGTCCTGCTCTGGGGTACGTTTCCTATATCATAATGCACATTGGCAAAAGACAAATATATGTCAGGAAACTATATAGCAAGAGATCAAAGAAAATTGATACATTCTGTGGGCCATGTCTGCTGCCGCATGGCAGAGAGTGTGAGGGGGAAGTGCAGGGACGATGTCGGCATCACCAAAAGGAGGGCTACAGCTCTTTGGAGGGAGCCGGTGAGGAGAGCTGGGGGGAGCCAGTCTGCATCCTCTCACTCCTGGGGAGGACCGAGTATTGGCCATCCTAGATCTGAGAGGCACTTGAGGGAATCCCGGGGTGCATAAATCTCTGTAGTCTACCCACCTCCAAGACATCTATGCTTTCTACTCCCCAGCCACTTCCTCTTGGCCCACCAACATTTGGCCCCCTGTAGTGTGATCACCAGGGTTCCTCAATATGTGGCACCTCCACACCTGGCTCCTCTACATCAGCCATCCCTTGTCTGGGCCCCTCTACAGCAGGCCCCCTCTGACGTGGCCCTCAGTCCCTCAGGGCGACACTGTCCCCTGAGTCCCCAGAATCCCTTTCAGTCTGGGAGATCACCTAACCCACCCATCCTGCTGCCTAATGCCGGTGTCGTGCTGTAAACTGTCCCCCTGCCACGGAATGTAATCTCTCATTTTAAAGGCAATGTCGCTTCGCTTCTCCTGCGCGGCAGCAGCGTCCGCTCGCTGTAACATCGGTTGTCTTGTTCTCCTGCGCGACAATAATGCATTTCTTTTCGACGCTCGTTCGTGCAAATACAGTCGCCTTCAGTCTCAAGAAGCGATTCATCTACTTGAGTAATATTTTTAATACTTTGTTGAATTAATTCTGCCTCAATTTCTTTGCTATTCTGTCTTCTTTTCATAACTATAATGCGGCGATTAGCTTCATACTGGGCACCGACACACCTGGAAATGACGTAACATTGAACCAAATGCCAAAAGTAATCAGAAGTCAGCAGCCTGTCCAGAACGCACAGATAACAAGCTACACTGCAAGTCGTCCAGCCACGACGTCACCCAGCCACTCGTCTACCATCTAAAATACAGATAAATTACAAGTGCTCCGTATTTCTGCAGATGACATTATTTTGAACTGGACCATAAAGAAAATATTCTTGGCCTGGAGGGAGGAGTGCTGGGCTATTTTATAGGAGGCTACTCTTTCTTAATAACCCCATTTTTAATTCTGAACAATAAGCTTAATAGGATGGGGCGACATGCTGGTGCAGTGGTTAGCACTGTTGCGTCACACCTCTGGGACCCGGGTTCAAGTCTCCGCCTGGGTCAGATGTGTGTGGAGTTTGCATGTTCTCCCCATGTCGTCGTGCGGTTTCCTCTGGGTTTTCCGGTTCTCCCCCACAGTCTAAAAACATGCTGAGACTAATTGGAGTTGCTAAATTGCCCGTAAGTGTGCGTGTGTGAGTGAATGGTGTGTGAGTGTGCCCTGCAATGGGCTTGACCCCATTCAGGGTTGTTCCCTGCCTCGTGCCCATTGCTTCTGGGATGGGCTCCCGACCCCCGTGACCCAGAAGGATAAGAGGTTTGGAAAACGGATAAAACTGAAGAGCGATTTAAAATAGGTGATTGTCCAGTAAGAGGATTTACCTTTAGCTACAGTGTTTTTTGTTATACAGGTATATTTTGTTTTACAAAAACAACATTTACTTCTACACTATACGGTCAATTAAAGTACCTTCTGCATCCTGGAGATGGTCATTACCTTCTGGAGAGTCTATTTCCTCAGCAACTCTCTTGTTGCTACCTTCTGGAGACAGATGAATGCTGAAAAGATCTTCCATCTGGTCAGCAGTCATTGTGATTGTCTCAAAGCAGAACAGGTGGCGCAGAATGTAGACAGTGTTTATAACTCGCTTATTAATTATCAATGTGTTACTGGTTACTTTATTAGTTTATATTCAAAGAAATAATAGCAACTTGAACCATGATGGTCAAAGGATAAAATTCTGATCCTAACTAACGTACATGTAAACAGAACACAGAATACCTCTGAAATGGACCCTGACCCCTGTGGATGACCTGAAACGTGACAATGTCATGTTCCAGCAGATTCCCGTCTCTTATTGACCGGATAGGCCTCAGACAACCTGCATTGGCCATGAAGTCAAGCAGAGGTGTCTTTCACTTCTCAAGGTCCTCCAGAGTTGTACTTTCAGGTACCTGCCATCAAAATGGACTGTTATTGAGGCTACTTGAATTATAACTTTTTAGTAAGAACCCACACACCCATATCATGTTTGAAGCCTTTCAATTGCAGCATTAAAATTAGGCAGCATTCGGCAGGTAAAGGAGCAATATTTGCTGGCAGGCACATGGGACGATTAATCTGCGCAGTAGGGACAACATGAAGAGAGGAAAATTTGCTGTAAAAAAACTCAATTTGTTCGCCATAATATCTTGCTGACCTCCTTCCCAGGGCTTAAACTGCCCACAATGCTTTTCCACCCTCTATGCATATTTAGTATTTCCCTGATATATCAGACGCTGATATGGGCAGTACGGTATGCGCTCCGTCTGGTTAGATGTGGGCCTGCACTTTCTTAGGGGCCTGCCCCTCCTGACACAGACTCTTCCAGAATCTCATAATCCTCTCCATTTCCCATTCTTCACACTGTTTATTAGTGTATGGGAACGGGACAACCCTAACTGAAGGGTCAGGACTTGCACACAACACACACCCCTCCTGCCCTAATGAAGTGGCGGTATACTTAGCCCATTTATATCACCAATTTCCAAGTGTACGTTTTGCTAACCCATACAGGTCTACTTCATCCTGGGCATCCTTCTAAAATTTACTCACTCTCCTCACTCCCATATCTCCCCCCATTTCTCTCCGCTTTCGCTCACTGTAATCTGAGAGGTTATTCAGCATCAAAGGACCAGGCTGAGTCAGTGAAGTCAGTTGTCCTGTGCTCACCTGACCTGTGGTCCTGCTGTGCACCCAGACCTGAAGGGCCTGATAAATCATTAGCATCACTAACATCGTTGCTGTCAGCCGTACCAGAACCCACAGCTTCGTGTCCTGTCTGGAGTGGCTGGTCTGCTTGCGATGCTCCCTCTTGACCCTCACTCTGCTCTGATCCTGAAACTGACTCCACCCCAAGCTGTGGAGCTCCTCTGGGAGCTCCATCAGGGCCATCTGAGTCAAGGGCAACTGCATCCTCTGTGTTGTTTTCAGTGACTCTGTCTTTCGTGCGGTACTCTAGTGCAGTGGTTCAAATGGTACCACATATTACTCCCTTCTACCTGCACCGCTGTTGCTGTGGCTCGTGTCACCTTGAAGGGTCCCTCTCGTCGGGGCTAGTGCCACTTTCACCGGAACACTCGCAGGTAGACTTTATCTCCTGGAAAGATGACTGGCTCCTCCTGGTCTGTGTCTTCTTTCTGTGCTTTCTCCTTTTCCTGTTTGGAAATAGTTTTGTGTATTTTGGTTAAAGTCCTCATGTACAACTTTAATTCATCCCCCAGCTGATCTAGGCTGGGTCCCTTATACGCCCCCTCCAAGTCGATCCAGGCATAGGTCTCCCTGTCAGCATTTCATGCGGAGACAAATGCATCACCTGTGCGTTTCCATCCGATATGTCATCAAGGCTGTTGACAGGGCATCCACCCAGTTCATTTTCATGGCGGCGCAAATTTTATTCAGCTTCTGCTTAAGTGTGCCATTCACTCTCTCCACCATACCCTGCATCTGAGGGTGATACACACATGCCAACTTTTGTTTTATTCTCAGCTGTTAAACCACTAACTTTTAACTTTCCCCACAAAGGCAGCTCCATTATCAGAGCTTATTTCAGTTGGTATCCCAAACCTCGGACTCTCTGATCAGGAATTTCACCACTGTCATCGCCCCCATGTCCTTGGACGGTATTGTCTCCACCCATCTGCTGAACCTGTCCACAATCACAAGCATATATCGCTTTCCATATGCTGTTTTTCCCATGTCCACATAGTCCATCACCAAGTGTCTGAACGGTCCCTCAGGCACTGGAATGTGCCCTACTGGGGCCGTGATTGCTTTGCGTAAATTGTTCTTAATGCACACCTCATATTCTGACAACCTTGCATCCGTCATTGCTTGCAGCTATGGTGTCCAGAAACCTTGTTCTGTAATTTTCTGTAACACCACCCCCCTTGTGCAATGGTCAAGACCATGCGCATCCGTTATCAAAATGTTGGCCTGGCTGCCGCATCAGAGACTGCATTTCCTTGAATAACAAAATCACGACCTTTGCGGTGGGCCTGACACTTAACAATAGCCAAACGCTTGGGACGCATCATTGTGTGTAGCAACTCCAAAATCTGATTATAATGCTGAATGGGGGAGCCGTCACTTTTGCGAAACCCCCTTTGCTTCCAGACTGCTCCAAACTGATGGCATACATCATGTGTGTATGCAGAGTCTGTGTAGATAGTAACTGTCTTATGTTGTCCTCGCCGGCACGCTGTAGTCAAAGCCTTTATCTCTGCTAATTGACCAGAACAGGGTTGTGCTCTGAAACGAGAGTGTGAAAATCATCACCCTGTGCCTGGACTACAGCAAACCCAGCCTTCAAGGCATCCCCATCTCTCCAACATGAGCCATCCACAAACAAAACCATCTCGCTATTTTCAATGGGAGAGCTCTCCAAGTCTGCTCTCAGTTTAGTGTAAACCAAAGACTCTGCCACACACTCATGTGTGTCTGCAGGGTTTACTGTAGTGCAGCACTTTATTGTCACATCCGGGTAAGAGAGAAATGCAAAGTACGCTAGCTGCCTTGCTGGGGTCAACACAAATTTGCCTTTGTCAATAACGTCCACCACCTTATGTGAAGTATAAAGTGTTTTTGCATTCTAGCTGTGTTACAGTATGTAACACAGCCTTCAACTTTTTTCCCCACGCAATGCAGAACATGCAGGGGTGCCAAACAAAACAGTGGAGCTGCAGTGTAGCCAATTATTTCTTTCAGTAGTTTTAAAATCATTTGTGTGGCTGTGTGTTAGAGATGGAGGTGAGCAACACTGAGGCATCTCAGGGAACCATGTTGCCCATATTAAAAAACACACACGCATGCAACTCAGGCAATCCAGCATTTCTTATTTCAGTTATATATGACACTGCATGAGGAGCGGCGGGGTGGTGCAGTGGTTAGCACTGTTGCCTCACACCTCTGGGACCCGGGTTCGAGTCTCCGCCTGGGTCACATGTGTGCGGAGTTTGCATGTTCTCCCCATGTCGTCGTGGGGTTTCCTCCGGGTACTCCGGTTTCCCCCCACAGTCCAAAAACATGCTGAGGCTAATTGGAGTCGCTAAATTGCCCATAGGTGTGCATGTGTGAGTGAATGGTGTGTGAGTGAGTCCTGCGATGGGCTGGCCCCCCATCCTGGGTTGTTCCCTGCCTCCGGACCCCCCGCGACCCAATAGGATAAGCGGTTTGGAAAATGGATGGATGGATGACACTGCATGTTGTTGTTTTACATGTTCACTACAAGTCAGTGTTTTTTTCATTGTATGATTAATGCCACATTCATACCAAAAAAACACACTAGACATACTGTACAAGGCAGTCAAGGGAAAAACCTTCTCAGAAAACAAAGTGAATGTATCAACCGAAGAAGGACGTTTCCTTTTCAGAATATTCATTTTTTTCCATGTGGAACCACTGTCCATGATTCAATTGAGTGCATTCAAAGAATGATACATCAAGACTAATAGTGACAAAATATTAATTTAATATGCATTGTACATGAATGTAGGACTTAGATGTTGATGAATTTCTCATCAGTGAAGGGCATATACAAGTTGAAAACCCAGAACTCTCCAATTTAGATGTAATTTGGTACACGTGCAGACCAGTGATGGATATGTAAATGATTAGAATTGCAAGGAGTTGGCATGTTTAATCACCAGACACAGGATGCCTCGTAGTCACATTAGGGTTACCGGCACTTGACGGAGTTTGATAGGGTTGCATTGCGGGTTTGCATGAAGCCAGGTGGTCATATGGTGCAATTGCATGTGGGCCATGCGGATATCACAGTGGCCTGATATTGAAACCAATGGGCACGTGAGGCATCCACACACGTCGTGAAGTTTCTGGTCATCCAAGACAGACCACGCCAAGGAAGGATCGTCGGATTGTGCTCCAAGCATCACAGATCCCCATGACACCTGCGCCTGATATATGGACACAGCTACTGGACTCTCTACAACACCCTATATCATCGTGTCGCGATGACTGGCATCAGCTGGACTACGGGTTCACCGTCCCATGCATAGGCTGCCGTTCACAATAGCACAGAAACTGTTGCGATTGGAGTGGTGTAGTCACTGGGAGGCATGGACTGATGACGACTGGCGTCCTACCATGTTCAGCGATACATCTCAGTTCTGCAGTACCACAGATGACCGTCGTGTGCGTATGGTGGCGCCGCAGGGAGAAGAGCAATCCTGCCAACGCTGTGGAGTGACACACCACACTCTGACGGCACAGTGGTACACCAGTGACATCCTAGTGGTATCCGGGCCCAAGGGTGTGCTATACCCTACTGACATGGGACCAGCAGTGTGGCCATACCACCAACTCCGTGGTCCGTATGCTCTGATATTATAATCATCGTGATACAGTCACATGCCCTTTCATCACATGCAGATTTCATTTTCACAACTTAGTCTGTTGTGCTTCACTTTTTTTGCCACCGAGTTTGTGTTCTGACACTAAGTTGATGGGAAATGATTATTTGAGCGTCATCTAAAGAGCTTATATTACTTGGGTAAATTGCATAAGACTCACATGGTATTTTGAAAAGATTCCCATATGCGCTGATTAGCTGGGGTTGATCCGAGCAGCTGTGCACATTTCTCCTGTAACACAAAAGTTTGCTTTTAGGACAGAAAACAAGGTTAAGACCAAATTATGTGGTTTACATCTATCAAAATAAAACCAAGGTCACTGTTACCAAAAGAGTAACCATGTGTTGTCAAATTTCCTAACATTTTGCTTCATCTTACTTTGGATGCCCATGGTTAGGAGAGAAGCAGAAATCTGCTCAATCATTAGAAAGACTTTACTTGATACAGGGAGTGAGATCTTGTTGCAGGTGACAAGGCAGGATGGAGTGTGTTTAGAAAAATAATGAAGAGGGAATGTGAGTGTGAGCTATCGTGGCATCTGTGTATAACCCAATATGGCGGCATCCTTCTGAATGTAAATAACATAGCCGGCTTAATTAGCTTAATCAAGCGTAATTGAACTAAGGAAAATTTAGCAATATACTTTCCCTGCTTGGTGTGATAAATACAGCAGCAGCTGCTGGTGGACGGGCTACAAACAGACATCAAGAAGAAATCCCACCTCACAACCATTTACTGTACCAAACCCCTTAATGTAACTTGTAAAGATGTAGGTATTGGAGTATTCACAGATTCATTTGCAGTGTCCACTTCCTGTCCAGTAAATTTGGCAGGAAGAAATTTGAATAACCTAGGCCTGACTCGTGTATGCGGCTGAAGGAGTAAAGGTAGAATGGGTGGAGAATCCTGGGCTGAGCTGCATGGTGGCCTGGGGGACAATCATGAAAACACAGACCCTGTGATATCCTCAAAACCCACAACTAAAAGGGGAGTCAGGAACCACTTGACCCGTTAAGCCACATGGTGGCCCTATGAGCAGGCAAACACACTACGGGCTAAGGGGTAGAAGACAGAGGAGAGAATAGGATGGCCAGTGACATGTGAACAGGACAAGGCAGGGATGGATTCTGACACAGGTGCCATACTACTTTGTTTAAATATGCCCAAGTGCTTAGAATGTTTTAGTGCCTTAGACAAGGTATCACTGAATGACGCAGCAGTTTGGCTCCTCCTGAAGGCCCTATAACTGTCCTGAGAAGTTGTTTGCATGCACTTGCTGCCTTGACACTTGTTGATGTACGTGTGCCCTGCTCGAGCAGTAAAGGGGAGATCACATGCAGAGATGATTTTCTGTAGCTTCTCAGTCCGAGTAAAAATAAAATATCCTTGTCATATAGGAACCAAGTCTCTGGCTGGAAATTTCTACAACAGAACCAATTAGTCATTTCTATAAATATATACAGAGCCAATGAAGGAACCAGATGTCGCAGTAACACAAGTCACTGTCCGTGGTGCTGAATTCTCTACTTGTTGGGCTGGTACTGAATGAATAGGATAACCGGCCAACGTGTTTGTGTGCTTACACTGATTATATATCAGGGGGGCAAATATTTATAACATTGAGGGGAAAAATTAAAAAATATATATAGTAAGGACAATATAATCATGATTTAATGTATCCCTTCTGCTGTTTAAAAAGCACAATGTCTGAATGACAAATATGTATTACTCTGCACATTTTAATAATTTCATTAATATTATGCAGTTTACCTATTTGCTATAATCATTCTGCTTTAAAGCAATTTTTAAAACTAGCTGTGAAATTGATGCTGTTGTTCTGTCTGTTGTTGCCCTGGTGCCTTAAGATGTTAGACGTCTGTCTAAACATGCGTGAGGGGACAGATGCACTAATCCATGGAGGCCTCTGATCAGAATAACTCATCCCAATATTATATTGAGCGAGATGGTTAATTCCGTTTTAATCTAGACTGGGTTCAGAGCCTCCGTTCTGCCGTTGATCTTTTGCATGCCCGCTATTACATGTATTAGTTTACTCTAAATTTTGATCCCATGTCAAACTAAAGCAAATTAGGTCCAATTTTGTGTTACTAACGTAGCACCCCCTTGTAAACAGCTGGCCACACCTCCCCTTAAACTACAATTAAATGTGGTATTATGGAATATTATTCAGCACTATATAACATAGAATACAAGTATTATGATATTATTAAAAAGTATGTCAAATATCCATGATGTAATCATTACAATATAAACATTATAATGTAATCAACACAACGTAATCAACTGAGTATGTATTTGCACCTTTTGTTAGTCTGAGATTCTGTTAGCTACTTTATATTAGTCCTGAATCTATGAATATTCACTTTTATTAACGTATATTTTATCACAATGCTAAAGGACAAATATATTATCAACCTTTTAGTTAGACAATGTGTAAAAGGCTGAAACTGCCTAGGTTTACTACTAAAGGAAGGGATTCGCCTGAGTTCACCCGAAGTTCACGGCTGAGCATTTTTTTAAAAACCCAAGTGGAGCTGCTCCAGCCACCATTATGTTCAGCCGAGAGACCAAACGGTAAAAGAAATGATGGACAAACTTATCACCTAGGGGTGTGGATTAAGGGAAAAAACAATTATTGTGAATGGCTGAAGGAATGATGATGCTTAAGTTACGAGATATTGTTAAATGATAAGAACTTGTATAAAAATTGGTGTAAAACAGTACTGGACACACTTTTACGTGTCCAGCCTTGGTTGTAACTTCTTTGTTGCAATAAAGACTGAATTCTGGATACTGCACAAGCGGACTTCTGATTTGGCGGGGAAGGAGAAAAAACCACGACAGTATATCCGAACAAGGGGGAATTAGGGCCCTAAAATTGAATTACACAGGTTTTATTTTATAAAACTAGAAATCTTTATTAAATACATTTAAAAGAAGGTCAGACAGGTTAGTCATTCGGCAAATCAAAGGCATTAAACAAAACAAACATACAAGGGACTTGCCAAGCTACCAGGTCCAAGCCAGTTCAACCGCTAAGATGAAACAATACCGCGCGTGAACAAATGCAGGCGCTCAGACCGCTACACGCACAAAAATAAATAAAAAACCAAACCCAATGCACTGTGACCTCAAACGATAATGATCACACTAGTGAATATTAAAAAGAAACTGGCCTCAAGCTTCACCGCACATCAAAGTCACCATTCAGGGAATTTAGCGTTGAAGACACCCTGCGGTTAAACAGGCTTAGCACAACCGCAACTAGCTAAGTGAGAGGGAGGGGAGAGAGACAAACAAAAAGGAAAACCCCCCAACCCGTCGCTCACAACAACCCTAGTGCTTATAACATACAGCCCACAGGCTGGAGGGCCAAACAAATGCAACGATACTATAAAATTTCAAACCGCAAACATCACGCAGACATATACTATAGAGAGCAGCTAGCGCACGACACAAAACACTAAAGAAACACGGGAAAAAAAGAAAAGACAATGTAAAGTCCTCACCTTCCCCCCGTTAACAATGGGCACATACCTCTAAACATAACATCACTTGCTCACTAGTTTTTGGTTGCGTCAGTACGGAATAGTTTAACCTACATAGGTAAACATACCTGTTGCGATTTCTGTAGCCAGCGTTCGGTGGACGCCGCTTCAGTAATCTACGCCCCCTCTCCGTCAGCAAACACACTACACCGCGGAACGCTGGTCAAGAATAAGGGTCAATCAAAACAGCCTTCGCTACTTTCAAACGCGAGTGTAGTACATACATACACACACACACACACACACACATATATATATATATATATATATATATATATATATATATACACACACACACATCCGTGAGAGAAGAACAGGGAAACAGACAAATGCCTAACTAATTAACCAGCAGGAGAATGGAAGTGACAAAATAAACACCAAAATATCCCCCTGCTACACTCATTTTGAAGTAATTGTGCAACAATTTTTTTCCCAGTCGCCATGCTTCGTCTTGCTTGTGCAGGTTATGCTTGCATTGAACTTACTTTGTAGACAATAAGATCCTGTCGGCATGAACTCTCTACTGTGTGGTAATTTAGAGAAATTACGCACGTTCCTTATCCCATCTGAATCGGTGACACTAACGCCGTCGGAATGTGATTTAGCGCAGAGTTTAGAATATTTACGGTTTCCGGCCCATGAAGGCAGTTTGAAATAAAACAAAACAAATACGTTACATTTTCTGGATGCGCACATTCTTGCTCTTGGCAAAATGACACAGAGTATTGAGATAAAGGAGTGTTACTCGATGAGATTTCGAATCCATCGCTCGTTGAACCTGGAGAACATGGATCCAGAAGGTAATTAATGATTAAATAATAAAGTTGTAGTTACCGGTATGTGACAAACGAAATGAACGTCTGCATTGGCCTAATGTTTGTTAGTTGATAAGTAGCTGATAAGTAAAACCTTTGATTTTCGATGTAAAATCACCGACCGGTTGAATAGTTCAACTTTTATCTACAGAAACGAATGTATTTTGTACTGCAAAGGTATACACTGGAGTTTTAAAATGAGAAAATGTAACGATGCGATAGGAAATACCCTTCGGTGTACTCCCCTTCTGTCTCGATTTCTTGCTCACCGTGTTTAATAAGAAAATAAAAAGGAAGATGACTATTAGTGACAAAAGTGTAGGAATAAATGTTTCATAATGCATAATACAGACACATTTAATATTAATTCACTTGGATATTTGTGAGAGTAAGCGTATTCATGGATGTTGTCTTTTTAGCTTCATGGGTGATTCTCACAATTTCATTTATCCGACAATCTGAAGCCCGTAGACTCATTTTAAACTTATTTTGTAGTACAGTGTTTATTCCGTTATTGTCAGAGCCCATGTTCTTATATATATCTCTCTGTGTTCCATTTTGTTGCAGTTCATGAGTTTGTGGAGGATAAGTTCATCTCCATGCTGGTCGTGAACTTTGAGAGCAGCTCACTGACCATGGAGAACTTGCAGTCTCTGGCCCTCAGTGTCCCATCATTTTATTGGCGACTCACTGGGGAGCAGTTGGATCCCAGTCTATTGCGCATAGCACCTGCACGGCTGCAAGTATTACATCATGGTGCAGAGACTGGTGTCCAGCATGGGAATGGAGAATCACCAGCTGAGGAGAATGCCCATTACGGACAGGGGCTGCCGTCACCCAGCTCTGCAAGGGAGGCTTCCCCTGCAGCTCCAGCATCCACGACTGAGGATGCTGATGGACTCCTCGAGGCTCTCCCCTTGCTCTGGGGTGAAGATGAGCCCTCATCTGTGGCTTCTGACACTCAGCCTGGAAATGAGGTTGAGTCAGAGCATGGTGAACCCTCCAGCTCCACCTTCTGGATCCCTGCGGGCCCTAACACCATGTGGCAGCAGGTTGAGATTGAAGGCCAGACCTTCCTGCGCAAGCTGGATGAGCTCAGCATTCCCGAGGGACTTTGGAGCATCACGGACTACGCTGATGATCACACCATGGTCATGTCCGTGCATGTCTCCGTGCGTGTGCACAGTTCTCTGCGAACATGGGTTGTGAGGCAGGAGGAGAGCCCTCCTCACATGCCCGTTGGCACCAGTCAGAGGAAGCGCAAGGCCAAGCCCGACGACACCAGCGGCTCCAGCTCACCACCGCCACGCAAGAGGCCCATGCGCTTATGATTGCATTCCACGTTTTTACGCTGTGAGTTACATTTACAATTTAATCAGTTACTTGATAAATGACAAAAAGTAGTTACTGCGGTATATATTCCATACATTTGCTGAACTGGAGTTTTGTGCGTCCTTAAGTAATAACTGTAAGCATTCTTTAAGTATGAAAGAGTTTCGGACATTGTCACCTGAAGGCCCAGTGTCCCCATAATTATAACTTTATACTATATTTCTGCATGACTGAGTATTCAATGAGTACCTGGTACTCACATCTCATATTTACCATTTATATCAGTCTCCAAAGTGCTTAGAGAGTTAAGGCTGGTCTTGGTTAGTTCTTAGTGATTGAGCTTTTATTCTTCTGTAATACTCCCCAAGTCCCTCACTCTACTCAATCTCAGTACTCTTTGGTAGTGAATGAGTCATTGTCACTAACTGCAACAGTTTATGGATAATCAATGGCAAACATAATGCAGACATATGACATACAGTATGGTGTTTGCAGTAAGTTGGGCTTAGTGGAAAAAGCCCAATTACTAACCCTGACTTCTACTTCGCAGGCGGCACCAAGTCAAGTCCCGGCGGGCACGCTGCCAGAAGTCAAGTCCCGGCGGGCAGGCGGCCCCAGGTCGCGTCCCGGCGGGCAGGCGGCCCCAGGTCGCGTCCCGGCGGGCAGGCGGCCCCAGGTCGCGTCCCGGCGGGCAGGCGGCCCCAGGTCGCGTCCCGGCGGGCAGGCGGCCCCAGGTCGCGTCCCGGCGGGCAGGCGGCCCCAGGTCGCGTCCCGGCGGGCAGGCGGCCCCAAGTCAAGTCCCGGCGTGCAGGCGGCCCCAAGTCAAGTCCCGGCGGGCAGGCGGCCCCAAGTCAAGTCCCGGCTGGCAGGCGGCCCCAAGTCAAGTCCCGGCGGGCAGGCGGCCAGAGGTCAAGTCCCGGCGGGCACGCTGCCAGAGGTCAAGTCCCGGCGGGCAGGCGGCCCCAAGTCAAGTCCCGGCGGGCAGGCGGCCCCAAGTCAAGTCCCGGCGGGCAAGCGGCTCCACCCGGCGGGCACGCTGCCAGAAGTCAAGTCCCGGCGGGCAGGCGGCCCCAAGTCAAGTCCCGGCGGGCAGGCGGCTCCACCCGGCGGGCACGCTGCCAGAAGTCAAGTCCCGGCGGGCAGGCGGCCCCAGGTCGCGTCCCGGCGGGCAGGCGGCCCCAGGTCGCGTCCCGGCGGGCAGGCGGCCCCAGGTCGCGTCCCGGCGGGCAGGCGGCCCCAGGTCGCGTCCCGGCGGGCAGGCGGCCCCAGGTCGCGTCCCGGCGGGCAGGCGGCCCCAGGTCGCGTCCCGGCGGGCAGGCGGCCACAGGTCGCGTCCCGGCGGGCAGGCGGCCCGAGGTCGCGTCCCGGCGGGCAGGCAGCCCGAGGTCGCGTCCCGGCGGGCAGGCGGCCCGAGGTCGCGTCCCGGCGGGCAGGCGGCCCCAAGTCAAGTCCCGGCGTGCAGGAGGCCCCAAGTCAAGTCCCGGCGGGCAGGCGGCCCCAAGTCAAGTCCCGGCGGGCAGGCGGCCCCAAGTCAAGTCCCGGCGGACACGCTGCCAGAAGTCAAGTCCCGGCGGGCACGCTGCCAGAAGTCAAGTCCCGGCGGGCAGGCGGCCCCAAGTCAAGTCCCGGCGGGCAGGCGGCCCCAAGTCAAGTCCCGGCGGGCAGGCGGCCCCAAGTCAAGTCCCGGCGGGCAGGCGGCCCCAAGTGAAGTCCCGGCGGGCAAGCGGCTCCACCCGGCGGGCACGCTGCCAGAAGTCAAGTCCCGGCGGGCAGGCGGCCCCAAGTCAAGTCCCGGCGGGCAGGCGGCTCCACCCGGCGGGCAGGCTGCCAGAAGTCAAGTCCCGGCGGGCAAGCGGCTCCACCCAGCGGGCACACTGCCAGAAGTCAAGTCCCGGTGGGCACGCTGCCAGAAGTCAAGTCCCTGCGGGCAAGCGGCTCCACCCGGCGGGCACGCTGCCAGAAGTCAAGTCCCGGCGGGCAGGCGGCCCCAAGTCAAGTCCTGGCGGGCACGCTGCCAGAAGTCAAGTCCCTGCGGGCAAGCGGCTCCACCCGGCGGGCACGCTGCCAGAAGTCAAGTCCCGGCGGGCAGGCGGCCCCAAGTCAAGTCCTGGCGGGCAGGCGGCCCCAAGTCAAGTCCCGGCGGGCAGGCGGCCCCAAGTCAAGTCCCGGCGGGCAGGCGGCTCCACCCGGCGGGCACGCTGCCAGAAGTCAAGTCCCGGCGGGCACGCTGCCACAAGTCAAGTCCCGGCGGGTAGGCGGCCCCAAGTCAAGTCCCGGCGGGCAGGCGGCCCCAAGTCAAGTCCCGGCGGGCAGGCGGCCAGAAGTCAAGTCCCGGCGGGCAGGCGGCCAGAAGTCAAGTCCCGGCGGGCACGCTGCCAGAAGTCAAGTCCCGGCGGGCACGCTGCCAGAAGTCAAGTCCCGGCGGGCACGCTGCCAGAAGTCAAGTCCCAGCGGGCAGGCGGCCCCAAGTCAAGTCCCGGCGGGCAGGCGGCCCCAAGTCAAGTCCCGGCGGGCAGGCGGCCCCAAGTCAAGTCCCGGCGGGCAGGCGGCCCCAAGTCAAGTCCCGGCGGGCAAGCGGCTCCACCCAGCGGGCACACTGCCAGAAGTCAAGTCCCGGCGTGCAGGAGGCCCCAAGTCAAGTCCCGGCGGGCACGCTGCCAGAAGTCAAGTCCCGGCGTGCAGGCGGCCCCAAGTCAAGTCTCGGCGGGCAGGCGTCCCCAAGTCATGTCCCGGCGGGCAGGCGGCCCCAAGTCAAGTCCCGGCGGGCACGCTGCCAGAAGTCAAGTCCCGGCGGGCACGCTGCCAGAAGTCAAGTCCCGGCGGGCACGCTGCCTGAAGTCAAGTCCCGGCGTGCAGGCGGCCCCAAGTCAAGTCCCGGCGTGCAGGCGGCCCCAAGTCATGTCCCGGCGGGCAGGCGGCCCCAAGTCAAGTCCCGGCGGGCACGCTGCCAGAAGTCAAGTCCCGGCGGGCACGCTGCCAGAAGTCAAGTCCCGGGCGGGCAGGCTGCCAGAAGTCAAGTCCCGGGCGGGCAGGCTGCCAGAAGTCAAGTCCCGGGCGGGCAGGCTGCCAGAAGTCAAGTCCCGGGCGGGCAGGCTGCCAGAAGTCAAGTCCCGGGCGGGCAGGCTGCCCCAAGTCAAGTCCCGGGCGGGCAGGCTGCCCCAAGTCAAGTCCCGGGCGGGCAGGCTGCCCCAAGTCAAGTCCCGGGCGGGCAGGCTGCCCCAAGTCAAGTCCCGGCGGGCACGCTGGCAGAAGTCAAGTCCCGGCGGGCAGGCGGCCCCAAGTCAAGTCCCGGCGGGCAGGCGGCCCCAAGTCAAATCCCGGCGGGCACGCTGGCAGAAGTCAAGTCCCGGCGGGCACGCTGGCAGAAGTCAAGTCCCGGCGGGCACGCTGGCAGAAGTCAAGTCCCGGCGGGCACGCTGGCAGAAGTCAAGTCCCGGCGGGCACGCTGGCAGAAGTCAAGTCCCGGCGGGCACGCTGGCAGAAGTCAAGTCCCGGCGGGCACGCTGGCAGAAGTCAAGTCCCGGCGGGCACGCTGGCAGAAGTCAAGTCCCGGCGGGCACGCTGGCAGAAGTCAAGTCCCGGCGGGCACGCTGGCAGAAGTCAAGTCCCGGCGGGCAGGCGGCCCCAAGTCAAGTCCCGGCGGGCACGCTGCCAGAAGTCAAGTCCCGGCGGGCACGCTGCCAGAAGTCAAGTCCCGGCGGGCACGCTGCCAGAAGTCAAGTCCCGGCGGGCACGCTGCCAGAAGTCAAGTCCCGGCGGGCACGCTGCCAGAAGTCAAGTCCCGGCGGGCACGCTGCCAGATGTCAAGTCCCTGCGGGCAGGCGGCCCCAAGTCAAGTCCCGGCGGGCAGGCGGCCCCAAGTCAAGTCCCGGCGGGCAGGCGGCCCCAAGTCAAGTCCCGGCGGGCAGGCGGCCCCAAGTCAAGTCCCGGCTGGCAGGCGGCCCCAAGTCAAGTCCCGGCTGGCAGGCGGCCCCAAGTCAAGTCCCGGCGGGCACGCTGCCAGACGCCAAGTCCCGGCGGGCAGGCGGCCCCAAGTCAAGTCCCGGCGGGCACGCTGCCAGAAGTCAAGTCCCGGCGGGCACGCTGCCAGAAGTCAAGTCCCGGCGGGCACGCTGCCAGAAGTCAAGCCCCGGGCGGGCAGGCTGCCAGAAGTCAAGTCCCGGCGGGCAGGCGGCCCCAAGTCAAGTCCCGGGCGGGCAGGCTGCCAGAAGTCAAGTCCCGGGCGGGCAGGCTGCCAGAAGTCAAGTCCCGGGCGGGCAGGCTGCCAGAAGTCAAGTCCCGGCGGGCACGCTGCCAGAAGTCAAGTCCCGGCGGGCACGCTGCCAGAAGTCAAGTCCCGGCGGGCAGGCGGCCCCAAGTCAAGTCCCGGCGGGCAGGCGGCCCCAAGTCAAGTCCCGGCGGGCAGGCGGCCCCAAGTCAAGTCCCGGCGGGCACGCTGGCAGAAGTCAAGTCCCGGCGGGCACGCTGGCAGAAGTCAAGTCCCGGCGGGCACGCTGGCAGAAGTCAAGTCCCGGCGGGCACGCTGCCTGAAGTCAAGCCCCGGCGGGCACGCTGCCAGAAGTCAAGCCCCGGGCGGGCAGGCTGCCAGAAGTCAAGTCCCGGCGGGCACGCTGCCAGAAGCATTTCCAGATTTAGACGGGTTTCCTCCCCGGGTTTCATTTATATATTATTATCACTGGTGGTTTATGTTCATACTGTTGACATTAGAGCTGCAACTACCGACAATTTTTCTATGAATTAATCCATCGACTATTTAACCAATTGGTTGATTCACTTAACGCAGTAATTCACTTGTAACAGGCGGGAGCTGATATGCAGGTGAGGGGAGCCAGAGATATTAAACACGGTTTTTTAAATTCGCTTATGGGAGCACCACATGCAGCTGTTTTGGTAGATAATGGAAGCAGGAAGTACTTTTTGTAAACTAAAAATTTATTGTGGGTAAACTTGGTATAAAGATGGTGGAGTGACAGTACTTTTATGTTGATTTAATGCCTGACGAGTTTATTAGCTATAGTTTCAACTTTTAGTCCAGTTTTTTTTCATTAGTTTCCATCTTTCAGTTTTATTTAGCAGTAATATCACTGGTCCCAAACAATCCCAATGCATACACACATACATACTGGTACTGTCAATCAATGTATAATAAGTCCAGCTGTTTTAGGTGAACCCCATAATGTCCTGTAATAAAGCTTGTAATGAGATATCCCTCTTGTTTCTCCTTTGCAATGTGGTTATGTATAAAAACATTCAGGAAGGAATCTTATCTGTATTCTTCA
This sequence comes from Brienomyrus brachyistius, assembly GCF_023856365.1. NCBI lineage: Eukaryota > Metazoa > Chordata > Actinopteri > Osteoglossiformes > Mormyridae > Brienomyrus > Brienomyrus brachyistius. The sequence goes on along the minus strand of NW_026042336.1, from coordinate 567,480 downwards.
CCTGATGTGGGTGTCACTATTTCAGTGATGGGTCTTTATGGTAAATATTTAGGTGTTTGTCACAAATACAGATGGATAGATAATAATTACATTAATTATTTAGGTAATACACAGAAGAAATGTGATTGAAAGGAGATTAATGTGATGTAACATAGACCGCCAGGCGTAATGTTCTCGCTGTCTGTATGGGACCATGTTGTTCTTACAAGTGACCCCATAGAAGCACATCTCCAGGTTTTTAATGTTTACAGTCTTCATATCTAGATCAGCATCATTGCTTAATTTCAAAATTGCACGTAGGAGCTGCACAGTGGTTAGACCTGTTGCCTGACATATGTGGGAGGAAGGTTCAAGTCATGTCTGTGGATCTTGCATGTTCTCCAGGTGTCATGGGATTTCTTCCGGTTTCCCCCCACAGTCTAAAAATATTCCAAGGTTAACTGGAGTTGCCAAATTACCCATGTCTGAGTGGTGTGTATGCCCTGTAACAGGTTGGCACCCCATCCTGGGTTATTCCGTGCTTTGTGCTCATAGCTTCCATGATAGGCTCCAGACCCCTTGTTACCTTACACAGGAAGTTCACCATTCCTGTCCAAAGCTTTGAGGAAGTTACAGGATCCCCGCGGATCTTTGAAAAGTATCAAAGTCTGTCCCCCCCCCCCCCCCTTTTTTTTTTCCCACGCACGTCACTGCCTATAGCACAGGGGGCAGTGTGTACCCGATAGGCCTATATGCACGCCATAGAAAATGAAGATATAGTGCTGCATGTGCATAGCTGGTGTGTAGCAGGTTTCCCTTAAAATGGTAGAAATGGTAAATGCAAATGATAAGTACTGTGGCTTGTTGAAAAAGACGACTAATGTCTAAAAAGCACAATACAACCTTTGTAAAAAAGTTATCAAACTGGCAGCAATGGGCTCTAAAGCCATCGATGCACATATCAAGGGAGAGAAGCACAAATATTTTGTCAATAGTCGGACAACTGTCCCCATTCAGTTTTTTACCAGTATTGGCATTGCAAGCACAACCTCTACAGATAGGCCTACACCCGTTTTGGCAGTGTCTCCGGATCCCACAACAAGTAATGCCTTCAGTACATTCTCCTCAACCGACACTGAAAGCAGAAGTGCTATGGGCTTTGCCAAAACATTCACTTGTGGTAGGGATATAACCGCTTTTCTTGCATGATTCGGACTCGCTCCATATATTAAAAGGGAGCTTCGTTGTCATGTTTGACGTAAGTATGAACAGGACCATCAAAAGAAAACAACTGGATGTGCATGTCAGGTATTGGGTAAATTATGAGAATGGCTCTCGAGTGCAGTCCTGGTATCTGGGATCACAGTACATGAGCCACTCCACCGCTGAAGACTTACTGGAGAAGTTTAAGGTAAGCCATTCAATAACATTTAAACTCATTAACGAACCCACTCTGAGACGACGAGCGAAGGAGAAGAAAGAGCAGTTGGTGGTCTTAAATGCAGATACTGCATAGACAAACAGGCGCACACATACACAAGCATACGTTCCCACCCTCATGCACACATAAACAAATATTTACACATTCACCCAACATAGAGAGATGTACACATACTCTCACTCCCCATATATACTCTATGTGGACCCCTATTTTTTCCTCTGGCGAGGAGACCAGAAGACCACCCCGGACCCTGCAGCAGCCGAGAAGCCCACCAGCCCAGACCCCGACCGGACGGCCAGCTCTTCCTCTCAGCCCCCAGCTCCAAATGTCGAACAGAGAACGGGGGTGTGAAAAGACCCTATGCCCCCCCTTCGCCCACTCAGATGTGGTGTTGGTGCATGTTCTAAAGTGCTTTTAAAACGGGAAGGGCATGGCGCTAACTACCCCCTGCCAACCAACAGCTGGTGTTAGCTCAGCCCCCCCGGCCCAGCCGGAACCCCAGCCCGGAGGCAGAGCGCCCCCAGAACCCCAAGCCCGCCCCGGATTCACCAAGGAGCAGCGCTGCTGCCAGGCCGGTAACCTACGTCCGCCGGCACAGGCTCCCCCAGCAGCTCCGCCTGCAGCCACCAGAAGGACCCCACCCAAGAGCCACCAAAGCCCCACCCAGGCCAGGATCGCAGTCGCAGTGCCGAACCCCCCAGCAACCCACCCCCAGGGAACCCCCAGACGGCCCGAGACAATATGCCCCCCACGTACAACGACAATGACCAAAGCGGGACAGAACCGTGACCCCCCACCCCCACTAGGTGATGGAGCTGATCAAAGGAGCACAGAGAGATTGATCTAGTGTGGCAGCAGAAGCTGTATCAAGACTAATATGGTTCAACAAACTGTCTCTATATTGGTCGATATTAAAATTATTTTTATTTTTCCAGTTCATAAGGACAGTCTTCTAGGCAGTGCATAAGGCGGTGAAAGCCATGTGGATTGTGTTAAAATCTGTACTGACGCCATCTAGGTCACCCAACAAGCAGACTGAAGGAGAGGCTGGAATGGTACATTTCAGACATTTTAAGTCTTCACAGATCCTGCGCCAGAACATCTGAATAGGTGGACAGAACCAAAAAGCATGGATGTAACTGTCAGGTGTATCGCCTTGACAGTGTGAGCAGATGTTAGAAGACGTAAAACCCATCCTGAACATCCGATGCCCTGTATAGTGCACTCTATGCAGGATTTTGTATTGTATTAACTGTAAACTGGAATTTCTAATCAGTTTAAAGGTTTTTAAACATATCTTAGACCAGAAATTGTGGTCCCAGCTGACTGATAGATCTGCCTCCCATTTTGCAATGATTCATCCATTTTAGAAAGTGTCCTGTATATTTTAGACAGTAATTTGGGGGGTTTTAGATTAAGGAATTCTGCCACACTTTGTGGTATTTGTAATTTGATTTGATTAGACCTTAATTTTTTTTTACTATAGATTTAACTTGTTGATATTCTAAAAATCTATTCTTGCTAATCCCATATCGTTTAACTAATATGTCAAAGGGAATAAAGTCTATTCCTTCAAATATATGTTCCAAGTATTTAATACCTTTACAACTCCAATCTGGGAAGTTTATCAATTATTGTTTAGTAGTACGTCAGGGTTGTTCCAGATGGGAGTACGCTTGCATGGGATTAATGAAGACTGAGTCATTTTTAGAAACTCCCAGCACGCTGTCAGAAAAGAGCTGATACTGATGCTTTTGAAGCATTCCTGTCGTTTTGATGTTTGAGCTAATGAATGGTAGATCCGAAATCTCTATCTTATTGCATAGTGCCTGTTCTACGTCTGGCCAAGGCTCATCTAAGAGGGTATGTTTTAACCACCCTGAGATGTTTTGGAGCCTGTTGGCTAAGAAATAGTGGTGAAAATTAGGCCGATCTATTCCTCCTTTGTCCTTAGTCCTTTGCAGTGTTTCTAAGCTAATACGTGGGGGTTTATCTTTCCAGAGGAATTTAGAGATGGCGGAGTCCAGAGATCTAAACCAGTCAGGTGATGGTTTACTCGGGATCGTTGCAAATAAATTATTAGTTCTTGGCAAAGCCATCATTTTTATTGAGGTGACCCTTCCCATAAGTTATATGGGTACGGACTTCCACCTGACCAGATCATCCGCTACTTTATTTAAAAGTGGGAAATGGTTTAGTTTAGTTAAATCTGCCAGCCTAGGTGTAACATTAATACCTAAATATTTTATATCTCCAGATGGCAGTGGAGTGGGAGAATTATTCTGGAAGGAGCAATTAATTGGAAGAACTGTAGATTTTAACCAATTTATCGAATAATCTGAGACTCTTGAGAAAGATTTTATTAATGCAATCACCTCAGAAAGAGTGGTTTGTGAATGCTGGAGAAAAAGTAACACGTCATCCACATAAAGACTCACCTTATGTTCTACATTCCTGCGTTTAATGCCTTTAATCACTGTAGCCTGTCTAATTGCTGCTGCTAGTGGTTCAATAAAAATCGCAGACACTGAGGGGGATAGAGGACATCCCTGCCTGGTGCCCCTCTTCAGACTGACCAAACATCCTCCAGTTTCTTTCGTCCTGACACATGCCGTTGGGGAACGATGTAATATTTTTAACCAGTTTATGAAAGAGTTTCCGAAACCAAATTTGCATAAAGCTGCAAATAAAAAATTCCAGTTACTGTAACTCTATCGAATGCTTTTTCTGCATCTAGAGACAATATTGTAATTTGAAGGTTTTTATTGCATGAATAGTCTATGTCTAGATTAAGTAATCTACGTGTATTTGTTGATGAGTGCCTCCTTTTATGAAACCAGTTTGGTCAGGATGAATTATGAGAGGGGTTAACTTCTCTATTCTTTTTGAGAGAGCTTTGCAGATTATTTTAAGGTCAACGTTTATAAGGGATATTGGACGATAGCTGGTAGATACTGTAGGATCTTTGCCTGGTTTTAGCAAGAGACTAATGTTGCCAGAATTCATATTTGGTGGTAGCCGACCATTTTCCCTGGTTTCTTGCAACATTCTGCAGAATGTTGATGCCAGAATTGTCCAGAATTCTTTATAGAATTCTGCTGGAAATCCATCTGGACCTGGAGCCGTTTTATTGGGCATACCGTTCAGGGCTTCCTGGAGTTCACCTGGTGTCAGCGGAGAATCCAGTGCCATCGCTTGATTGTCTGATAATTTCAGAAGGGTTATACTATCAAGAAACTGATCAATTTCGTCTTTAGATGCGTTTATCTGTGGTGAATATAAAGATTTGTAAAAGTCCCTGAAAGTGCTGTTTTTTTCTGTCAGAGTCATATACTGTATCCCCATTTCAGTCTTTAACAGCACATATAGTTGTTTTTTCCATATTTATTTTTAACTGATTAGCTAAAAATGACCTGATTTGTTACCATGTTCATAATTTTGCCAGCGAAGTTTTTCTATTAATAATTTCATTTAAATCTAGTTTTGCTTTGCGTATTTTATTCAGCATTTCCTGTTCCTGGGATGATATGTAGGCTTCTTCTAAGGATTTGATGGTTTCTTCTAATTCCTGGATACACTTGTTTTCTCTTTTCTTTTTATGTGATGAGAATGAGATTATTTTACCTCTCATCACAGCTTTGCCTGCTTCCCAGACAACAGATGCTGATGTTCCAGGCAGGTCATTATAGTCTAAATATAAAGCCCACTCTTTTTTAAAATAGTTAATAAAATTTCCATCTTTAAGTAATGATGTATTAAATCTCCAGTTTCTGCTTGGTGGAATGGCCTTCTTATTTATTAGGGTTAAAGATACAGGAGCATGATCGCTGACAGCTATAGGGTGTATCTCTGTGTCTGAAATGTCACTCAGCAGAGAGCTACTGACTAGGAAATAATCCAGATGAGAGTAAGAGTGATGGACATGTGAGAAGAAAGTATATTCCCTACGGGTGGGGTGAAGAGAACGCCATGCATCGCAAAGTCCGTAGTCGCTCATGTGCTGTTTAACTATATTTGTGGATTCCCAATTGCGCTGAGCAGCTGTACTGAGCCTGTCCATTTCTTTATTTAGTCCAAAGTTGAGGTCGCCCCCAAGAACAAGTGCGCAATCCAGGTGTTCAGAGAGTGTGGTAAAGAAAACGTGGAAGAATGAGGGGTTATCAACATTTGGACCATATATACTAACAATACATAACTTTTTGTTAAGTATAGATAATTTAATGATTATAAATCTACCCTGTGGATCTATAATTGTGTTGAGTACTGTGAAATTGACATTTTTATGTATTAGAATGGGGAGGCATGGTGGTGCAGTGGTTAGCACTGTTGCTTCGCACCTCTGGGACCCGGGTTCGAGTCTCCGCCTGGGTCACATGTGTGTGGAGTGAGCATGTTCTCCCCATGTCGTCGTGGGGTTTCCTCCAGGTACTCCGGTTTCCCTCCACAGTCCAAAAACATGCTGAGGCTATTTGGAGTTGCTAAATTGCCCTTAGGGTGAGAGTGAATAGTGTGTGAGTGTGCCCTGCGATGGGCTGGCCCCCCATCCTGGGTTGTTCTCTGCCTCGAGCCCATTGCTTCCGGGACCGGCTACGGACCCCCCACGACCCAGTAGGATAAGCGCTTTGGAAAATGGATGGATGGATGTATTAGAATTGCTACCCGTCTTTGCCTAAAGTTATAGCAGGCTGAGAACACATTAGGAAACTCAGGTGTTTTAAGTTCATCATTTGGCAGGTCTATGAGTCTTTTGTAATAAAACAACGTCTGCCTGTAGTTTTTTTATATTTTTAACCTCTTCTCTCTGGAGCCAGCTCCATGCCCATTCCTTGAGACAATCCTTAGTGTGTCCTTAGACATGTGTGTGTAGCTAATGTAGCACATGCAAATGAATGAGGTTTGAGCGAGCTTGTACGGGCTTGTGTGTGCCCTATGTGTCTGTGTGCGCTATGAGGTCGGAGTGGTTGTGTTGACGCTGACTGCATATGTACGTGGTTGTGCTGTGCAGATGCGTGATGATTGAGGGTTTTGTGTGTGACAGAGTAGAAAAGCAGGTGATCGGTGCAGTGAAAGAAGGGGGAAGTGAGAGAGACATACAAAGGGGCAAGTTGGTGAGGGTATACGTGAGGACAAGAGAGAAGCGGAAACATTGTTAGCACTGTAGCGCTGCGGAGACTGACGGTAATGTATTTGATATGACATCATGTTCAATTAGCAGATTAACATGTATAAGCTAGAGAGATGTTAATGGAAGACGATTAGAGGAAATAAGAAAAATATATAACGGGTTCTTATCTGGACTGGTGTTAATATAACCAGGGAGTGGTACTGGGGTCGCGGTACAGCTGCCCATCCACGTACAGCTGGTCTACGGCGATGACAACTCGGGAGCCCTTCTAAATAAAGTTGCGTCGGATTGGGAGCAGAACTTTGCGTCGCTCCAGGATTTCTGGGGAACTGGTCGTTTACGCCAAAGTCCGTTCCTTTCAGCTCCCTGCCGTGGCTCTTCACCTGCTCCTGCTTAAAATATCCAAATTTAGCCACAATAGGACGCGGTCTCAGTGCACCAGGCCTCTTGGCTCCCAGCCGATGGACTCTCTCAAAGCAGATGTTTTTCACAGTGTCCTCCGAAAGTTTCAGGTGGTTCTTGATAAAGGTTTTGACGGTAATTCTGGGATGCCTGAAAACACCAGGCCTGTAGATCGATGAGTCTCTTATTTTTTTATTTTCTTCATTTAGATGGGTCACATTTTCAGTTAGACACTTAACCGAGTCCCGTAGTGAGGCGTTTTCAGCAGCGAGTGTTTCCACCTGCTGCTGGTTGAATTCCAAAGATTCCCTCAGGGATTTGAATTCCTGATGTAGAATCTCGAGCAGAGCCAACCTCGCGTCGAAACTGGACAATCGTTTGTCGATTGAATCCAAGATGTCGGCAAAGTCTTTACCAGTCGGCGATGCTGTGCCAGGGGAGTCTGCCGGGCAACTTCTTTTGGAGGACGGCGTCTCGCTTTTGGCTGGAGAAGATGCGTTTGCGTTCTTCTTCATGACTATAATGTTGAAGTACCAGTCGATATATTCCACAAGAGATTCCAAATTCCCCTCGCTGTTCATTCAGATTTTCCACCAAGTCTCCGGCATCTGACGTCACCTACAGCATTTCCGCCTCTGACGTGCCCTCCAATGTACTCATACTTGTACTTGCAAGATCTCAATTCTGCATTACAGTAGCGTACATTGTCCTGGAGGATATGGGTGTGAGGCAAGGAACAACCCAGCATGGGCCACCAACATATCGCAGGGCACAGATACCAGTCACACCTACAGGCAATTTGGTAACTCCAATTAGCCTCAGTATGTTTTTGGACTCGGGGGGGAACCCCACAACAACACAGGAAAAACATGCAAACTTCACACGCATGGTGTTATGGCCGCAACTCAAACCCAGCTCCCAGAAGTGTGAGGCAATAATGCTAACCATTGCACCACCATGCTGGAAATAAGTGGAAATCCAACAAGTGAAACTGATTTATTAGGGTTAAGCTAACAGACACCCAGAAAAATTAAAATGTAAATCACTGCAGTGCCGTGCAAACCTGTGTGAACAGCCAATCAGATCAGCCTGCTCTGTAGCATGTACCTCCCTGTTTCCGGTCCCTTTGTCAGTTTCTCACTGGCTGATTCAAAACAAGTGGAACCACTATGATGTTCAAACCCTTTGCTCTTCTCATTTTCATTAGTAAGCTCCTGATCACCGTAACCAGTCTGCATTTGAGACATTTTTCCCACACCCCACTCTCACAATAAGCTGATAATAATACTAATAATACTACTGTAATAATAGTATTACAGTTGACTTACTCTTTAAAGCCAGATGGCAGTGCTCTCATACTGATGAATGGTTGCGTAGCCAAGTGCTAGAAAGCAAACAAACTGATTCACCACTTACTCTCATGTACATCAATTAAAACTGTTTGCTCCAAGATAAAAGATAAAAATACAAAAGTAATTTTTGCTGTCTAACCTCTGTTTACTGCATGACATTTCTGATTAACTGATAAGTAGAAGATACGTTTAATCTGTTGCTTGGTGGTAAGATGTTTCCAAAAGGAGAACCACAAAGAGCACAGTCATTTTCAAGGTTATTTCTCACTGGTCAGTGTGAAAGGCTGCATCATTAATATAACGCCGGGCTCAACACAGTGACTGTGTGGAATTAAAATTGGACATCGGTAGGCCCGGGAGGTTGGCATATTGGAACTGTGTGTGTCTTTAGGCCTTAGGCAAGAAGAGATTGTTTTGAATACTGTGTTACCTCGCTTCGAGATAGCTGCCTGCAGTAAGTTCCGCAGACCCTGAGGAAAGCTCGGGCCTTGGAGAGGCAGACAGCGGAACAAAGGGGGGGGAGAAACCACCTGCAGGGAGAGATTCGAAGCTGCCCCAACTGGTGCACAGCGAGTTATAGCTTTATAGAATAGTTGTGGCAAACAATATATAGCAAGCTATGCGGTAGTGCAAATGTATAAGTAATTGTTAATCATACTAATCATATGTTAACCATGTATTGGCAGTGATTCAATGACAATACGTCAATACGTTAATCATTAATCAAAGGACAACTGAGTATTTACAGTGATTCAATGTCATGTAATCAATATCTATATTCATATCTCCAGTAGGAGCCTAGCAGTCGAGACATGTTCTGGTAGACTGAGTAGAATGGGTGGACTTTACCTTGCCACCAAGGTGAACCAATAGAATTCGAGAATTGTGTTTGTTATACGTTTAAGCTTGGTTCATTGGTGTGTTGTGACCAATCAGGATTTAGACACTTACTGTGAAGTGGGAGTTATGGTATATCAACTGGTTGCTCGGAGAGCTAAAAAAGATCTTGGTACCGAATGCCACAGTGTGATGAGAGCGCTTTGCTGAGTTGCTGAAATAAAAGAGGTTTTCCTTTACCTCATCAAACTGAGAGGTCCGACTTTTATAATAAGTATATATAAGTGTTATATTCTAAATTTTTCTACCACAACTGCGCCTGCGCTGCACTGTAGATCGCAAGCCAGGCTGCAGACCATCAGCCCTGAAAGTTAAAACAGGACTCGTATGTGTGTCGTGTGTTGTTTACAGTTTTTCTCAATTGCTTTGGCACATTTTTCGAAACAGTCTTAACATTCTCTAAACTGTGAGTGCAAATGTCACAACTGTTTGCAGGAACTTCAAAACTTTATAGCATGTCTGCAAAATGTAGTTACTCACCCAAAACATTTAATTCATGCTTCAAAACCTAGTTTTTGTGTCAATAATTTGGCCAAGGCCACCAAAATCTAAAGTATTTTTGTCATTGTGTGAGCCACACTGGTCAAAATGTTTAGTTGTTTTTTCACCACAACAGTGAACCATGAAAATTAAGGGTTTAAACAAAAATCTCATATTTGTTGAGAAAAGTCAATAGTATGTAGAAAAGAAAAGAAAAAATCTATGAACATTTGTATTTGTACAGTGTTTATTTTTGTACTTCACGTGTATATACACAATACAAGTGTATTACTGTACATGTAAAGTAACTGACAAGAGTAACAAGATTTCACTTTACATTTCATATTTGTGTATTACCACAAATACACAAAAACAACAAATAACATTCTTGGGGAAAAAAAAATATATATATATATTCTTGGTGGACATCTTGTCGCTCACGTTGGTCAGGCCAAAGATTTTCATCAACATCACATCTGATGTTTTCCATTGCCACACACCGTGGAAAAAATCTCCTTGAATGCCGCACCCATCCCCTGCAATGGTCAGCTGTGATGTCCTCACATGCAGCATTCATGGCATCCAACAAAGACATCTGATTTTGTGGTCTATGATCATACACTTTCCACCTCCATGCTGAAAAAAACTCTTCTATTGGATTTAGGAACGGAGAGTATGGTGGAAGGAATTCCACTGTTATCCTTTCATGTGCAGCAAACCAGTCACTAACACTGTTGGTTCGGTGGAAGCTGACATTATCCCAGACAACAACATAATTAGGCAAATGTGGTCTAACCAAACCTCTTTCTTGTTCTGGAATCAGGTCTCTGTAAAGTGCATTTAGGAAGGCCAGGAGAAGTTGGGTATTATAGGGCCCAATGTGTGGAATATGTGTGCACACACCGTTCTCTGAAATGGCAGCACACATTGTAATATTGGCCCCACGTTGGCCTGGTGTGTCAATTGTGGCTCGGTGTCCAATGAGATTGCGACCACGTCTCCGGCCTTTGGACAGATTAAACCCAGCCTCGTCCACAAAAACAAGAATGTGGGTCGTTTCATGTAGTTCTAACTCCATGATTCTCTATGAAGGAACACAGGAAAAAATGTAACAGTAAACGTATTTTCTTATGGGTTTCTGAAACTTACAGTAAAGTAATACAGGCATCTTAGAAATACAGGAAAACTCACTAAGTGCACACCAGTGGTTTACCTGGACATACTGGTACCGCGATGCCTTGACTCTTTCACTGTTCCTCTCAAATGGCACCTTATAGAGCTGTTTCATAGTCATCTGATGTCTTTCTAAAACTCTGTCTATGGTGGAAATGCTGACAGAATTAATATTTGCAAAGACCTCATTGTCATTTATGATTGCACTTTGGATCTCTCTTAGCCTGATGGAATTGTTGGCTATGACCATGTTGCAAATTTCTTGTTCTTGCAGTTGGTTAAATACTGCTGCTCTGCCACCAGCGCGAGGTTGTCGTGCAGTTCTATAGAATGAACAAATAGACTTGCATTTACCTTTACAATATTGTTGTTTATACTGTTAAAATACTTTACATACTGTAAAACAAAAAAATACATATGTACCTGTTTTCCCTACGAAAGGTTTGCACAATTGATGACACTGTGGACCTGTTTACATTAGGCTGTACTCTTCGACCAGCCTCTTCCATTGTAAAACCATGATTTATGACATGATCCACAAGTGTGGCTCTGATTTCATCAGAGACTCTGACTCTTCTATTTCCACCTCTTCCTCGATTATTTCTTCCTCTACCACCACCACGTATTCTTACACGCCTTCCAATTGCTCTTCCACGAGCATGTTGCTGCAGTTCAGCGTTGTGAACGTCCTCCATTCTCAAAACATTCTACAGCAGTGATTGTGCTGTGGGCAATCTACATATATATACTCCCAAAGTTGATTGGTTAAGTGGTTAAATGGTTGAGTCATATTAGAGGTACTTTGCAATTAGATTGCGATTGCAATTACAGGGCATGTGCCAATGTAGCAGACATTACAAACAATGTCAATGTTAGATATATTTTAGAATATACATTCATGTATACTAATTATGATAATTGAATAGATCGTTTTGAATGTGATGGCTTACACAATAAAAAATGTCTGAGAAGTTCTGAAGTGTTTGACAGTGTAAGTGAGAATCGAGTCATCAGTTTTGATCAACAAGCCATTTGCAATTATTTGTTGTCCAAACTGCAGACAGTTGTATGTACTCTTTGCACACATGTGCCAAAACATTTGCAATTTGCTCAAATCAATAAGAAATTCCAATCTGATGTGAAAAAGATGCGAATTGTTCAGAGATCTGAACTTAATGTTTTGGGAAATAAAAAAATCATTTGAGAACTGAGCCAAAGCAATTGAGAAAAACTGTAATAAAAATTTACAGGACAGAACATACAGTAGTGGATTCAGTTTCCTTTGCTCTTACACTCAGATAAGGTCAGTTGTCAAGTCAAGCTTTTTACAATTGAAGCAGTTGGCCAAAATAAAGCCAATTCTTTCTAGGCAGCACTTTGAGACAGTAATCCACTCTTTTGTCACTACTAGTCTGGACCACTGTAACGCCCTCTATGTTGGGGTTAGAGGCTCCACTATTGTTCACCTCCAGAAGGTTCAAAATGCTGCCGCACATGGAAATATGAGCATGTCTCCCCCATTTTAGCCTCACTCCACTGGCTGCCCGTACATTTTAGGATTCATTTTAAAATTCTGTTATTTGCCTTTAAAGCCCTCAGTGGTCTTGCTCCACCTGACCTCTGTGAGCCGCTTCACCCTTACACCCCCACCTGCTCTCTCAGGTCAGCTGATCAGCTGTTCCTGACAGTTCCTAAGACTCAGCATGAGCTTAGAGGGGATCGAGCTTTTGCAGTCGCAGCTCCTAAAATGTGGAATGACTTGCCTTTTCACATTAGGGAGGCCTCTTCTCTGTCCGTTTTTAAATCTCTTCTTAAAACTCATCCTTTCTCTTTGGCCTTTGGCATGTTGTGAGATGTTGACTTTAATAGTAAATTTTATTTTAATCTTAGCCTTTTCTTTATTAATTAATGTAATTTTTTGTTTTTATTTTATTAATGGCCTTTTACTCTCATTTAATTTGTGTTCTGGTTTTTATTAAATTTATTTTACTTCGTTTTTAAGTATGTGAATGTTTTTATTTATTCCTCTGTGCAGCACTTTGGTCCATATGATTGTTTAAAGTGCTTTTCAAATAAAGCTGGATTGCACTGGATTAGAAGATGGCTCAACAAATCTCTTTCACAGTATGTAAAATTCGACAGAGGGGCGCAAGGTGACCTTCTGTCAGGGGCCCAGAATTTTTAGCTACACCTCTGTGTTACTGTGTTGATTTTGTTCTGTTGGGTGTTGGGTTTTTTCCCCTAAATATACGCTGAAAACCAACCAATCTCTGAACACAGAACAACACAGACAGCTGTGATGACTTTTTACTTGCTGCAAGGGAAGTCCGGTCCTGACTTCGAGGTGTCAGCCTCTCAGTCGAACTCAGCCAACTTCGAAAGAGTAACTCCCCTCGCAGTATCTTTTATTGAGGTACACAAACAGGATATCTAAATAACATTTTGCATTGTTTATCACCATGTATGGGGTGGAAATATTCAAGCGACAGTTCTTAAGAAGGGTGATTGCTAAATTAAGATCAAGCTGCTGCAGGGTGTTATGTCTAAGAAATGGCATCTAGCAAAATGACAATAGTAAAAGTACATATTTCTCGAACAGTGGGTGTCAGCAAGAGCCGGCCCACTTATTCATTACATCATAGTGGGGGATCTCATTACAGTCAAGGTCCCACCCAGAACCCAGCAGGGGCCAGCCAAGGATCAGCCAAGGACCAGCCAAGGTCCCATCATGGAAACTGGGGAAAATTCAAGCGGCTACATCTGTATATATTTATAGAGATGACTAATTGGCTCTGTTGTAGAAATTTCCAGCCAGAGACTTGGTTCCTATATGACAAGGATATTTTATTTTTACTCGGACTGAGAGGCTACAGAAAATCATCTCTACATGTGATCTCCCCTTTACTGCTCGAGCAGAGCACATGTACATCAACAAGTGTCAAGGCAGTAAGTGCATACAAACAACTTCTCAGGACAGTTATAGGGCCTTCAGGAGGAACCAAACTGCTGCCTCATTCAGAGATACCATTGTCTAAGACTTGCACTAAAACATTCTGAGCACTTGGGCATATTTAAACAAAGTAGTATGGCACCTGTGTCAGAATCCATCCCTGCCTTGTCCTGTTCACATGTCACTGGCCATCCTATTCTCTCCTCTGTCTTGTACCCCTTAGCCCATAGTGTGTTTGCCTGCTCATAGGGCCACCATGTGGCTTAACGGGTCAAGTGGTTCCTGACTCCCCTTTTAGTTGTGGGTTTTGAGGATATCACAGGGTCTGTGTTTTCATGATTGTCCCCCAGGCCACCATGCAGCTCAGCCCAGGATTCTCCACCCATTCTACCTTTACTCCTTCAGCCGCATACACGAGTCAGGCCTAGGTTATTCAAATTTCTTCCTGCCAAATTTACTGGACAGGAAGTGGACACTGCAAATGAATCTGTGAATACTCCAATACCTACATCTTTACAAGTTACATTAAGGGGTTTGGTACAGTAAATGGTTGTGAGGTGGGATTTCTTCTTGATGTCTGTTTGTAGCCCGTCCACCAGCAGCTGCTGCTGTATTTATCACACCAAGCAGGGAACGTATATTGCTAAGTTTTTCTTAGTTCAATTACACTTGACTAAGCTAATTAAGCTGGCTATGTTATTTACATTCAGAAGGATGCCGCCATATTGGGTTATACACAGATGCCACAATAGCTCACACTCACATTCCCTCTTCATTATTTTTCTAAATACACTCTATCCTGCCTTGTCACCTGCAACAAGATCTCACTCCCTGTATCGAGTAAAGTCTTTCTAATGGTTGAGCAGATTTCTGCTTCTCTCCTAACCATGGACATCCAAAGTAAGATGAAGCAAAATGTTAGGGAATTTGACAACACATGGTTACTCTTTTGGTAACAGTGACTTTGGTTTTATTTTGATAGATGTAAACCACATAATATGGTCTTAACCTTGTTTTCTGTCCTAAAAGCAAACTTTTGTGTTACAGGAGAAAAGTGCACAGCTGCTCAGATCAACCCCAGCTAATCAGCGCATATGGGAATCTTTTCAAAATACCATGTGAGTCTAAATACCATCTAAAGTAATATAAGCTCTTTAGATGACGCTCAAATAATCAATTCCCATCAACTTGGTGTCAGAACACAAACTCGGTGGCAAAACAGTGAAGCACAACAGACTAAGTTGTGAAAATGAAATCTGCATGTGATGAAAGGGCATGTGACAGTATCTCGATGATTATAATATCAGATCAAACGGAGTTGGCGGTATGGCCACACTGCTGGTCCCATGTCAGTAGGGTATAGCACACCCCTGGGCCCGGATACCACTAGGATGTCACTGGTGTACCACTGTGCTGTCAGAGTGTGGTGTGTCACTCCACAGCGTTGGCAGGATTGCTCTTCTCCCTGCGGCGCCACCATACGCACACGACGGTCATCTGTGGTACTGCAGAACTGAGATGTATCGCTGAACATGGTAGGACGCCAGTCGTCATCAGTCCATGCCTCCCAGTGACTACACCACTCCAATCGCAACAGTTTCTGTGCTATTGTGAACGGCAGCCTATGCATGGGACGGTGAACCTATAGTCCAGCTGATGCCAGTCATCGCGACACGATGATATAGGGTGTTGTAGAGAGTCCAGTAGCTGTGTCCATATATCAGGCGCAGGTGTCATGGGGATCTGTGATGCTTGGAGCACAATCCGACGATCCTTCCTTGGCGTGGTCTGTCTTGGATGACCAGAAACTTCACGACGTGTGTGGATGCCTCACGTGCCCATTGGTTTCAATATCAGGCGACTGTGATATCCGCATGGCCCACATGCAGTTGCACCATATGACCACCTGGCTTCATGCAAACCCGCAATGCAACCCTATCAAACTCCGTCAAGTGCTGTTAACACTGTCTAATGTGACTACGAGGCATCCTGTGTCTGGTAATTAAACATGCCAACTCCTTGCAATTCTAATCATTTACATATCCATCACTGGTCTGCACGTGTACCAAATTACATCTAAATTGGATAGTTCTGGGTTTTCAACTTTTTTTTCCCTGAGTGTATATGCCCTTCACTGATGAGAAATTCATCAACATCTAAGTCCTACATTCATGTACAATGCATATTAAATGAATATTTTGTCACTATTAGTCTTGATGTATCATTCTTTGAATGCACTCAATTGAATCCTGGACAGTGGTTCCACATGGTAAAAAAATGAATATTCTGAAAAGGAAACATCCTTCTTCGGTTGATACATTCATTTTGTATTCTGAGAAGGTTTTTCCCTTGATTGCCTTGTACAGTATGTCTAGTGTGTTTTTTGGTATGAATGTGGCATTAATCATACAATGAAAAAAACACTGACTTGTAGTGAACATGTAAAACAACAACATGCAGTGTCATCTATCCATTTTTCAAACCGCTTATCCTATTGGGTCACGGGGGGTCCGGAGGCAGGGAACAACCCAGGATGGGGGGCCAGCCCATCGCAGGGCTCACTCACACATGCACACCTATGGTTAATTTAGCGACTCCAATTAGTCTCAGCATGTTTTTGGACTGTGGGGGGAAACCGGAGTACCTGGAGGAAACCCCACGACGACATGGGGAGAACATGCAAACTCCGCACACATGTGATCCAGGCGGAGACACGAACCCGGGTCCCAGAGGTGTGAGGCAACAGTGCTAACCACTGCACCACCACGCCGCCCCCATGCAGTGTCATATATAACTGAAATAAGAAATGCTGGATTGCCTGAGTTGCATGCGTGTGTGTTTTTTAATATGGGCAACATGGTTCCCTGAGATGCCTCAGTGTTGCTCACCTCCATCTCTAACACACAGCCTCAGAAATGATTTTAAAACTACTGAAAGAAATAATTAGCTACACTGCAGCTCCACTGTTTTGTTCGGCACCCCTGCATGTCCTGCATTGTGTGGGGAAAAAAGTTGAAGGCTGTGTTACATACTGTAACACAGCTAGAATGCAAAAACACTTTATACTTCACATAAGATGGTGGACCTTATTGACAAAGGCAAATTTGTGTTGACCCCAGCAAGGCAGCTAGCGTACTTTGCATTTCTCACTTACCCGGATGTGACAATAAAGCGCTCCACTACAGTAAACCCTGCAGACAGCATTCCCCTGGAGGATGAGGGGCAGCCACATGAGTGTGTGGCAGAGTCTTTGGTTTACACTAAACTGAGAGCAGACTTGTGAGAGCTCTCCCACTGAAAATAGCGAGATGGTTTTGTTTGTGGATGGCTCATGTTGGAGAGATGGGGATGCCTTGAAGGCTGGGTTTGCTGTAGTCCAGGCACAGGGTGATGATTTTCACACTCTCGTTTCAGAGCACAACCCTGTTCCGCTCAATTAGCGGAAATAAAGGCTTTGACTACAGCGTGCCGGCGAGGACAACATAAGACAGTTACTATCTACACAGACTCTGCATACGCACACGATGTATGCCATCTGTTTGGAGCAGTCTGGAAGCAAAGGGGCTTTCGCAAAAGTGACGGCTCCCCCATTCAGCATTATAATCAGATTTTGGAGTTGCTACACACAATGATGCGTCCCAAGCGTTTGGCTATTGTTAAGTGTCAGGCCCACCGCAAAGGTCGTGATTTTGTTATTCAAGGAAATGCAGCCTCTGATGCGGCAGCCAGGGCAGCTGCGCAGGTGAGTACTGCTGATCTTTTACCTATGGTGAGTACAGAGCAGGTTTCTGATCTGGTGGCCCTGCAGGAGCGGGCGGGCCCCTATGAGGCCTCAGTGTGGCTAAAAAGGGGGGCCTCTAAGGATGCTAATGGTCTGTATCGCAACCATGAGGGACTTTTGGCTGCACCTCTGTCTCTGGTGAACATTTTGATAACGGATGCGCATGGTCTTGACCATTGCGCAAGGGGGGAGGAGTTAAGGAAAATAACACAACAAGCTGCAAGCAATGATGGATGCAAGGTTGTCAGAATGTGAATATGAGGTGTGCATTAAGAACAATGTACGCAAAGCAATCACGACCCCAGTAGGGCACATTCCAGTGCCTGAGGGACCGTTCAGACACTTGTGGTGGACTATGTGGACATGGGAAAAACAGCATATGGAAAGCGATATATGCTTGTGATTGTGGACAGGTTCAGCAGATGGGTGGAGACAATACCGTCCAAGGACATGGGGGCGATGACAGTGGTGAAATTCCTGATCAGAGAGTCCGAGGTTTAGGATACCAACTGAAATAAGCTCTGATAATGGAGCTGCCTTTGTGGGGAAAGTTAAAAGTTAGTGGTTTAACAGCTGAGAATAAAACAAAAGTTGGCATGTGTGTGTGGAATTAAAATTGGACATCGGTAGGCCCGGGAGGTTGGCATATTGGGACTGTGTGTGTCTTTAGGCCTTAGGCAAGAAGAGATTGTTTTGAATACTGTGTGACCTCGCTTCGAGATAGCTGCCTGCAGTAAGTTCCGCAGACCCTGAGGAAAGCTCGGGCCTTGGAGAGGCAGACAGCGGAACAAAGGGGGGGGAGAAACCACCTGCAGGGAGAGATTCAAAGCTGCCCCAACTGGTGCACAGCGAGTTATAGCTTTATAGAATAGTTGTGGCAAACAATATATAGCAAGCTATGCGGTAGTGCAAATGTATAAGTAATTGTTAATCATACAAATCATATGTTAACCATGTATTGGCAGTGATTCAATGACAATACGTCAATACGTTAATCATTAATCAAAGGACAACTGAGTATTTACAGTGATTCAATGTCATGTAATCAATATCTATATTCATATCTCCAGTAGGAGCCTAGCAGTCGAGACATGTTCTGGTAGACTGAGTAGAATGGGTGGACTTTACCTTGCCACCAAGGTGAACCAATAGAATTCGAAAATTGTGTTTGTTATACGTTTAAGCTTGGTTCATTGGTGTGTTGTGACCAATCAGGATTTAGACACCCTTACTGTGAAGTGGGAGTTATGGTATATCAACTGGTTGCTCGGAGAGCTAAAAAAGATCTTGGTACCGAATGCCAGAGTGTGATGAGAGCGCTTTGCTGAGTTGCTGAAATAAAAGAGATTTTCCTTTACCTCATCAAACTGAGAGGTCCGACTTTTATTCTAAGTATTATATTCTAAATTTTTCTACCACATGTGTATCACCCTCAGTTGCAGGGTATGGTGGAGAGAGTGAATGGCACACTTAAGCAGAAGCTGAATAAGATTTGCGCCACCATGAAAATGAACTGGGTGGATGCCCTGTCAACAGCCTTGATGGCATATCGGATGGAAACGCACAGGTGATGCATTTGTCTCCGCATGAAATGCTGACTGGGAGACCTATGCCTGGATCGACTTGAGGGGGCGTATAAGGGACCCAGCCTAGATCAGCTGGGGGATGAATTAAAGTTGTACATGAGGACTTTAACCAAAATACACAAAACTATTTCCAAACAGGAAAAGGAGAAAGCACAGAAAGAAGACACAGACCAGGAGGAGCCAGTCATCTTTCACGGAGATAAAGTCTACCTGCGAGTGTTCTGGTGAAAGTGGCACGAGCCCCGACGAAAGGGACCCTTCAAGGTGACACGAGCCACAGCAACAGCGGTGCAGGTAGAAGGGAGTAATACGTGGTACCATTTGAACCACTGCACTAGAGTACCGCACGAAAGACAGAGTCACTGAAAACTACACAGAGGATACAGTTGCCCTTGACTCAGATGGCCCTGATGGAGCTCCCAGAGGAGCTCCACAGCTTGGGGTGGAGTCAGTTTCAGGATCAGAGCAGAGTGAGGGCCAAGAGGGAGCATCGCAAGCAGACCAGCCACTCCAGACAGGACACGAAGCTGTGGGTTCTGGTACGGCTGACAGCAACGATGTTAGTGATGCTAATGATTTATCAGGCCCTTCAGGTCTGGGTGCACAGCAGGACCACAGGTCAGGTGAGCACAGGACAACTGACTTCACTGACTCAGCCTGGTCCTTTGATGCTGAATAACCTCTCAGATTACAGTGAGCGAAAGCGGAGAGAAATGGGGGGAGATATGGGAGTGAGGAGAGTGAGCAAATTTTAGAAGGATGCCCAGGATGAAGTAGACCTGTATGGGTTAGCAAAACGTACACTTGGAAATTGGTGGTATAAATGGGCTAAGTATACCGCCACTTCATTAGGGCAGGAGGGGTGTGTGTTGTGTGCAAGTCCTGACCCTTCAGTTAGGGTTGTCCCGTTCCCATACACTAATAAACAGTGTGAAGAATGGGAAATGGAGAGGAGTATGAGATTCTGGAAGAGTCTGTGTCAGGAGGGGCAGGCCCCTAAGAAAGTGCAGGCCCACATCTAACCAGACGGAGCGCATACCGTACTGCCCATATCAGCGTCTGATATATCAGGGAAATACTAAATATGCATAGAGGGTGGAAAAGCATTGTGGGCAGTTTAAGCCCTGGGAAGGAGGTCAGCAAGATATTATGGCGAACAAATTGAGTTTTTTTACAGCAAATTTTCCTCTCTTCATGTTGTCCCTACTGCGCAGATTAATCGTCCCATGTGCCTGCCAGCAAATATTGCTCCTTTACCTGCCGAATGCTGCCTAATTTTAATGCTGCAATTGAAAGGCTTCAAACATGATATGGGTGTGTGGGTTCTTACTAAAAAGTTATAATTCAAGTAGCCTCAATAACAGTCCATTTTGATGGCAGGTACCTGAAAGTACAACTCTGGAGGACCTTGAGAAGTGAAAGACACCTCTGCTTGACTTCATGGCCAATGCAGGTTGTCTGAGGCCTATCCGGTCAATAAGAGACGGGAATCTGCTGGAACATGACATTGTCACGTTTCAGGTCATCCACAGGGGTCAGGGTCCATTTCAGAGGTATTCTGTGTTCTGTTTACATGTACGTTAGTTAGGATCAGAATTTTATCCTTTGACCAACATGGATCAAGTTGCTATTATTTCTTTGAATATAAACTAATAAAGTAACCAGTAACACATTGATAATTAATAAGTGAGTTATAAACACTGTCTACATTCTGCGCCACCTGTTCTGCTTTGAGCCAATCACAATTACTGCTGACCAGATGGAAGATCTTTTCAGCATTCATCTGTCTCCAGAAGGTAGCAACAAGAGAGTTGCTGAGGAAATAGACTCTCCAGAAGGTAATGACCATCTCCAGGATGCAGAAGGTACTTTAATTGACCGTATAGTGTAGAAGTAAATGTTGTTTTTGTAAAACAAAATATACCTGTATAACAAAAAACACTGTAGCTAAAGTTAAATCCTCTTACTGGACAATCACCTATTTTAAATCGCTCTTCAGTTTTATCCGTTTTCCAAACCTCTTATCCTTCTGGGTCACGGGGGTCGGGAGCCCATCCCAGAAGCAATGGGCACGAGGCAGGGAACAACCCTGAATGGGGTCAAGCCCATTGCAGGGCACACTCACACACCATTCACTCACACATGCACACTTACGGGCAATTTAGCAACTCCAATTAGTCTCAGCATGTTTTTAGACTGTGGGGGAGAACCGGAAAACCCAGAGGAAACCGCACGACGACATGGGGAGAACATGCAAACTCCACACACATCTGACCCAGGCGGAGACTTGAACCCGGGTCGCAGAGGTGTGAGGCAACAGTGCTAACCACTGCACCAGCATGTCGCCCCATCCTATTAAGCTTATTGTTCAGAATTAAAAATGGGGTTATTAAGAAAGAGTAGCCTCCTATAAAATAGCCCAGCACTCCTCCCTCCAGGCCAAGAATATTTTCTTTATGGTCCAGTTCAAAATAATGTCATCTGCAGAAATACGGAGCACATGTAATTTATCTGTATTTTAGATGGTAGACGAGTGGCTGGGTGACGTCGTGGCTGGATGACTTGCAGTGTAGCTTGTTATCTGTGCGTTCTGGGCAGGCTGCTGACTTCTGATTACTTTTGGCATTTGGTTCAATGTTACGTCATTTCCAGGTGTGTCGGTGCCCAGTATGAAGCTAATCGCCGCATTATAGTTATGAAAAGAAGACAGAATAGCAAAGAAATTGAGGCAGAATTAATTCAACAAAGTATTAAAAATATTACTCAAGTAGATGAATCGCTTCTTGAGACTGAAGGCGACTGTATTTGCATGAACGAGCGTCGAAAAGAAATGCATTATTGTCGCGTTTAAATGAAATAGTAGTAAGTGTCACATTTGCGACGTATTACAGGAGGATGTTAATCTTAACTTTGACTGTAAAATATCATAATAAACAAGAAATGTGAGTTTTTAGTCTGCTTAAACAAGACTACCGATGTTACAGCGAGCGGACGCTGCTGCCGCGCAGGAGAAGCGAAGCGACATTGCCTTTAAAATGAGAGATTACATTCCGTGGCAGGAGGACAGTTTACAGCACGACACCGGCATTAGGCAGCAGGATGGGTGGGTTAGGTGATCTCCCAGACTGAAAGGGATTCTGGGGACTCAGGGGACAGTGTCGCCCTGAGAGACTGAGGGCCACATCAGAGGGGGCCTGCTGTAGAGGGGCCCAGACAAGGGATGGCTGATGTAGAGGAGCCAGGTGTGGAGGTGCCACATATTGAGGAACCCTGGTGATCACACTACAGGGGGCCAAATGTTGGTGGGCCAAGAGGAAGTGGCTGGGGAGTAGAAAGCATAGATGTCTTGGAGGTGGGTAGACTACAGAGATTTATGCACCCCGGGATTCCCTCAAGTGCCTCTCAGATCTAGGATGGCCAATACTCGGTCCTCCCCAGGAGTGAGAGGATGCAGACTGGCTCCCCCCAGCCCTCCTCACCGGCTCCCTCCAAAGAGCTGTAGCCCTCCTTTTGGTGATGCTGACATCGTCCCTGCACTTCCCCCTCACACCCTCTGCCATGCGGCAGCAGACATGGCCCACAGAATGTATCAATTTTCTTTGATCTCTTGCTATATATTTTCCTGACATATATTTGTCTTTTGCCAATGTGCATTATGATATAGGAAACGTACCCCAGAGCAGGACTTTAGACTAAACCATTTTCAGTAAGGATAGGTGTGCTTGGGGTGAAAACACTTTAAATGAACTGTTGAGATTGATTCATTTTATCTGTACTTTTTTGAATATGAAGAATTATTTTAGTGGATATCTCCCTATTTTAATGCTAGAGGGAGCCCCCCCCCCCCAAATTTATGCCTGACCCACAAACCCACACACTGTCCACAGATGAGAACAGCGCAGACCCTGCACAGTCAGGTTTGGCAACTCCTTCCAATTTTATAGCCCAAACCAGGAGTAAAAGATGCAGAAAATCAGACCCTTCATAGAAAAATTTATGTTCAACGACACTCCATAATGCTGCTTAAAATGAAGCAATGCATGCACAAGTTAAAGCTCTTTTCGTTTTAATGAATGAGGAAAGAAATAGTTTTGGATAAAGAAATGAATTAGTCTTATTTTTTTCATGTGAGCATTGTCATCATTGCAGCATTGAAATACGGTAAAGTGGCTGATGGATGGACTTGTATTAAATTTGGGAGGGTCTGAATGAAGCTCATTACCCCAAATTTTCTTAAATTGGCTTATATATTTACAACATGGTGACTGCAACAATAATACACTCACGACTGTGGTGTTCTACCTAGAGCACCACTAGAGGGAGCTCACACATTCTGTCGTACTTGCCACAGTAACAACAGTGATGTATAGGAACAGAGTTAGAAGCCGGTAATTTATATATAAAAAATGTCATTTCATTAATCTGACTGGGTAGGTCCAGCTGTCAATCCCACCCAGGCCTATCCTCAGCTCCGCCTCTGCGTCAGTCCATCTCTTTGCAGTCCAAGTTGTACATCTACCAAACTTGGCAACAAATTGAGAACCGTTCTGTTTCGGTGGTTGTATTTAAGGAATGTCACATTAGTAAACATCTGGACATCTGAAATGGGCAGAGACAAAATCGGCAGTACAGGCAGTCCAATGTCTTTGAAACTCCTTTTTCCTTCAGCACCCTCTTACTGCAAAACCTCAATCCAAAGTTCTCCATGTTGTTCATCTCTGTGAAACTGCAACAGGAGAGCTCTCTCCACTGGTGTTCTAATTCACCAAGGGAACAGGAAAGGCCCTCTTTTGGTAGACTGCCTACTGCAGGCTCTCTTTCCCGGGGATGAATCATCTCCAGCTTACTCAAGTGACTCTGGAAGTCGCATTAGATACTGTGTCCAGAAGCAGTCCATGCTGCGCTTAGGAATGATGTCTCTTCTAGTGTAGAACTGACTGTGGAATTTACTGTAAATACCTAGCAAAAAAAAAGCTGCCAGAAAAGTATTGCAAAATTGCTGTTAATCACTGTAAAACCCCCAGCTCCATGGGTGTCCCTACAGGTGGCTGCCCTTTGCTGCCAGGTTTGCTGTTACCTTTGTCTGTGCCCGTGTGTCAAGTAGAGCAAGATGGGGTAGGTGAAAAGAGAATTTCCCCAAGGGGAGTAACAAAGCATCTTCATTTCATTTAGAAAATAATTACAAAATGTCTTTTACAGGTTTTGTCCTATGTAAATTACAGCAATTGTCTTTTTTAAACAGAAAAATAACAATTAGCTGTAATCTAGTTTAAAATATTATCTTGTATTCTATTCAAAATATAGAAGTTACCTAGCAACTGGAATTGGCAATAAATGCTATTAATACTCCACAATACTGAATGTTGTTGTAGAATGCTTTCCAAGTTAATTTTTGTATTTTACATTTGCAGCTATGCAATCTATGCATATTGTTAAGTGGTTTAAATGAGACTAAGACGAAAATGACAGCCTGAGACAGAGACCCACACAGAACAAACTCACATTAACTGGAATGACATTAACTTGAAAATTTCAGGATAATCTTCACACCCGTTAACCACTTCATGGAATTCAACTTAGTCAGAGTTGCAGCAAAGTCAAGTATTTTTAAAACTGACCATATTCTAGGCTTAAAGGCCCAATTTGAAATCAGGACTGGACATAGAAATCTATTCAGAACAACATTACATTAATGTTAGAATAATGTTATATTTTTTGCTGTTCTGTGTTAATGTGATGCAACAACTCTGGTCTAATACCTCCCTGTCACTTTAATGCTGGATGTGTGTGCAATTTATAACAAGTTAGGCAAGCCACGGATTCAACCATTAAACTGCATTTTCATTCCACATTTTTTAACAGTTCTGTCCAAAATCATATTCCACCAAATCAGCCGTTACAAATTCCAATAACTTCAACCTTCAAATGTATTAAAGTTGATCTTTTTCAGTGTGTTCCTAAATCTTACGGTATAAGCAAAAGGTATAAATAAAAGATTAAGAACAATTTCCATTTGAATAGTGGAGAAGAGTCCTCATCTTTTGTACATGTCTCATGCTCAGAGTCCATCAATCGCCTGAGGAGAGAGGAGACGTGAGGATTGACTGAGTTGTTCTTCTCAGGCATCGTCCCACTTCTTTGGCTTGCAGTCTTCATGCTGCTGGTTGGATTGATTCCAATGAAACAGTTTAAACCGCAAAATCACATGAATAAAACTTACGCTGACCCTCACTGAAGCGGCCTGGTATCTGTTTCATACCTCACTTTACAACACACAGGACTTTTTTTTTTAAATTTAAAGGCACAAGTTATTTTACGTCATGGCCAACCCACGTTTGCTAGTTTAATGGCAGAAAAATAGTCAAAGCCAGGTGCCTGGTCCACAAGGGTGTACTCAGTCACTGCTGTTTTTATGGTGTAAACATGCTATAAACTAATTTTTTCAAACATTTTCTTTAAGAGCTAGGGGCGCTAGGTGGATTGCTATTATAATGATGGATTTGCCAGGCAGAAGAAAAGAATGCTTCTCTGCAGAGATACAAAAAATCTGCTTGTGCACAATGTGAAAGCGTGCGAGCAGACCATCTACAACAGCAGCAGGATTACACCAAAGTAGAGGTCTGCATTCCTGTGGAACCCACGGCAATAAAGTGCAGTGCAGGACAAACTTTCATTTTTGAATGCAGGAGCAGGAGGGAAGTGACTGATATGTTCGCAGGTAAAAAGAATGAAACAAGTGTTTTTGTTATCAAACAATTATTTATTTGCGTGAGTAAATACAAAATTATACAACAAAGTATAGCACGTTATCACAACATTACATTGTGTGAAAGCGCTTTACAGCATCCCCACCCAAAGCCCCCAGTGAGTAAGCCATAGGCGACAGTGGCAAGGAAAAACTCCCTAGAAGGAAGAAACCTTGGGAGGCACCAGACTCAAAGGGGAAGCCCAAACCTCCAGGGGCCGGCAGGGAAAGTCAAAAACACACACACCAGATAACTGCAACAGGTTCTTCTACATATCCTATACAGGGGCGTGGTACAGTGATGCAGTGGTTAAAACTGTTAACTCACACCTCTGGGGACATTCATCCATTTTCTGAAACCGCTTCTCCTGTTCAGCGTTGCTCCAGCTGACAGCTTTTGCAATTCATCTGTATCTGAATGAGGAAAAACAACATACAGGCAATACAATGGAGCTGTCAGTCACTCCTGGCACATGGAATACAGTTCTGCACTGACACCTCCGCAATGAACAATTGCATTATAGCATAGGAAACTAGTTAACTTTCACATAAAATTTAGATATAATCAAAACAGAAGCCTGGAACAATTTTAAATTTTACTAAATGGCAATATACTGATTTTAGTCACCAAACAAACTTTACAGGACTTGCTTCACTACTTTTATTTGTGTTTCTTACAATACATCTGCCCTCTCCTGGTCTGGTGGAATATCATTGCTGTAGGCAGCACCGAGCGAAACCACCCGCATCCGCAGTAGAATGCAACATGAAAGCGCACGCGGAAAAGTAAAATATCACCTAGACTTTGCGGCACAGGAAACTAGCCGACTTGCACATGAAATTTAAATTTAACCAACACAGCACCCCACAACAATGTTCACTTTATTTAAAGGAAATGAACTAATTTACTCACTAGCAAGCGCAATAATGTACTTAAACGCAGGAAAGCGCACGCGGAAAAGTTAAATGTCAACTACACTTTGCGCATAAAATTTAAATATAATTAACATAGTAGCCCGGAACAAAATCACTTTATTTAAAAGCAATATACTGACTTTACTCATCAAACATATTTTAATATACATGCAAATTTGACAAATACTAAATAATAAGATAAATTATCCGATAAAATGGGAGCAGAATGGCAACCCACCTTGGTGCAGAAAACAAGTGAAGCCGCGTCTTTCAAACCGGCAGCGTCCCACGTGCCGAGGAGTCAAATGTAATCAAGCAACACGGCCCACACATTAAATAATAACATCATAATAATTATAGTTCTTGTATAATTATTCTATACATTATTCTATAATTAGATGAACAGACTTTTATAAGTTAAGTTGTACACCGAGAACAGTATACAACAGCATAAGCATATAACCCTTAAAGGTTTATTAATTAAAAATCACACATTCATCCTGCTTAACATAAAACAATGACTTAAAGAGACTTAATTGTGAAATGAACGCTACTGTCCGAGGGTATTTATCTCCACAAATCGCTATGGAACATAATGTCTTAAATACTCAGATTTTCAGAATGACAGAATCTTAACATTTTAAATTTTGTTTTGCGATACCGATACGTAGTGATATTGGTATGTGGAACAACGTTAAACTGTAGTTAGATTAAGTGCGTATTCACAATTTACCCGTTTGCCTTTTATCGTGACTGAGCACAATCCCCCACCCCAGCTGGTCTGCACTCCCCACATTGCAATTAACGATCCAGACCTCAGCGCTTTTGTTACCGTGGGACTTTGTTGCGTTGAAGAAAACATTAAAATGAAGTCTGAGGAATGTTACATGACACAGCTAAAATGCAAAAACTCTCTCTGGTGTAATTCACTGCATAAAACCAATAGTCTTAAGTGTGGTGCCTTCTTCATAACACTCCCTGACTTTTGTATTCGTGACCATGAGATACTGTGGCCTTTTCTTCCTTCATTTGACTAGTGTTCCTCCCTTTCCTCCCAGCCTTGGTTGGTGGTTCAGGCAGCATCACCTTCTTTTAATAGACCCAGGTTTATCCATCCATCCATTTTCCAAACCACTAATCATACTGGGTCGTGGGGGGTCCGGAGCCTATCCCAGAAGCAATGGGCACGAGGCAGGGAACAACCCAGGATGGGGGGCCAGCCCATTGCAGGGCACACTCACACACCATTCACTCACACATGCACACCTAGGGGCAATTTAGCAACTCCAATTAGCCTCAGCATGTTTTTGGACTGTGGGGGGGAAACCGGAGTACCCGGAGAAAACCCCACGACGATATGGAGAGAACATGCAAACTCCACACACATGTGATCCAGGCAGAGACTCGAACCTGGGTCACCCAGGTGTCATTTATTTTGAAATTCGGTTCAAGTGCAGAAAATGTTCTAGCAGAAGTCTTGGACAATCTCTGAATTACACAGAAATCTGACTTCTTCTGAAGCTGTGAGAAATTGTTCTTCTGTAATTGTTGCATTGATATTTGTTGATGTGCGTGTGCCCTCCTTGAGCAGTAAAGGGGAGATCACATGCAGAGCTGATTTTCTGTAGTTTCTTAGTCTAAATAAAAATTAAATATTCTCTTCATATAGGCTGGACATTTCTAGAAAAGAGCCAATTAGTTATTTCTAGAAAAATATATGGAGCCAATGAAAGGACCTGACGTCATAGTAGCACAGATCACTGTCCATGGTTCTGAATACTCTACTTGTTGGGCTGGCGCTGAACAAATAGGATAACCGGCCACCGTGTCCGTGTGCCTCCACTGATTGGCCCCCTGACATATAATTATTTTTAACACTGAAGGGGAGAAAGATCATACAGGAAATTAGTTAACAGTAATTAGCAATCACTTATAGTTCTCATTTATAATGATGTAAATAAAAAAAAAATAATATATATATATATATATATATATATATATATCATTAAAAACAAAATATAATCCTGATTTAATGTATCCCTTCTGCTCTTAAAAAAGCACAATATGTCTGAAAGACAAATATGTCTATTACTCTACATGTTTTAATAATTTTGTTAATATTACCTAATTTGCTTATCTTATTTTCTGTAATCACTCTGCATTAAAGCAATTTTTAAAACTAGCTGTGAAATTGATGATTCTGTTGTTATTCTGACTGTTGTTGCCCTGGTGCCTTAGGATACGTCTGTCTAAACATAAGTGAGGGGATGGATGCACTATTCTATGGAGGCCTCTGAAGAGAATAAATGATCCCAATATTATATTGAGAGAGATGGTTAAATCAGAGCTGGATAAGATTTTAACAACGCTGAGCTATTAGTTAAGTTCTTCCCAAACGAGCTTGATGGGCCGAATGGGCTCCTCTAATTTGTAAATTTCTTATGTTCTAAGATATACAGTACTGTGCAAAAGTCTTAGGCAGTCCAAAGAAATGTTTAAAGCTGTTTATCTGGGTAGCAAGTGTACTTTGGCTTAGAACAAATAACACAATTTAACATTAGAACGTGTAAATTAAGAGGAACACAATAAAAACTATTAATAATTTCTTCTCTTTTCTAAAAAGATACTGATATCTAGTCGGATGGCTAGATGAACACCGCTTCAGTTCCCAAACTTCTCCTCAGGGGCACCTCAGCCGTTCCATGATTTTGACAGATTGACTAGCTGTATGAGGTGTGCTAGTGGCCAAGTCAAAAAATACATGGCTGCACTGGACGGTCGCTACAAATACTAGGATGATGTTAGCAGAGGTTCTGAAATGGCTAAGCTGAGACACTTTGACAGGCATAATATCATAGTTTTACACCAACACGAGGACAATCTAAACATTGTTTTCTTTTCCTGCCTAAGATTTTTGCACAGTGCTGTACATGGAAGTCTCAATTCAACCCTATCCTTTCCTAAGTGCCATACTTCTGTTGAAAAAAGAAAATTACAGATTGGAAACCTTTTAATAAAGAAACTGTGATAGAAAATTCTTGATTATGCTAATCAGTAATCAATAATGGAATATAGATGATTATGCAAAATGCATTACCTAATCAGTAATTAACAATTGAGTTTACAATGTGTTGTTGATTTACACATAGTGGTTGAAACAATGTAATTTACTTGTCATTAATTGAATGTATCAAACAAGAATGCAAATCTGCTTAAGTAAGAAATTTCTATTTTCTATAGAGGAACTAACATGTTTGCCATATATTGCTTGTTCGGCAAGAGGCCCAGGTCAAAGCAAAGGCATGACCTGAGAAGTAAGCTGTTGCAGAAGATATTATAAAATGAATGCATGGTATTGGATAACATAAAATGTAGAAAAAGAGAACAACGAGTCCTAGAATAATATAGCAAAAGGAAAAGTCCCAAATAGATAGACTTGTTCTAAGCTGATAGGTGGACCTTGAAAACGTAGAAGAAACTGGTATCTCCAAATGGCCAAACTTTCTTTGAACTGCCTGGACCTTGAAAGGCAGAAGTAACTGGAACGTCCAAAAATCCGATTTGTCCTTGATTTGTCAGATGACTGTCGCATTTTAGGCCATAAAAGATGTATGCATTTGTTGCTCAGGGAGCAGAACACAAGACGCATGATTGCTGAGTGTCTGTTCCCTATGAGCTCATCGAATAATAAAGTTCTGTCAAACACTTAAACATCGGACTTCGAGAAATTTCTTCCACAAAACACTCTGTTCTCGTTAACAATTTTTCAGTTATAAATTCCATATTATACACTTTCTTTCCTCTTTCTTTCCATTGTACTGTCGTGGGTGTCTGGGGTTTTAGCCAGGAGATCGTTATCATCCTCCTGGCAATTACAAGAAGAACTCTCTGTAATACAACCTTATTTTCATGCACTATATTCTGTGGCATAATTCCTAGTATGAAATGAGCTGGTTCAAGTGGTAATTTTATGTTCAAACATTTTTTTTATCTCTTCCTGTATATTTTGCCAGTACTCTGACAGTTTTGGACAATCCCAAAAAATGTGGGTGTGGTCTCCTACCAGGTCACAACCCCTCCAATAAACCCCTGATTTGAGGTGTTGCCAAACGTAGAGGTGAGAAGGGGAGTCTTAAAGTATCTCATCTTAACTTTCCAATCAAATTCCCACCATGTAGGACTGTTTGTTATTCTGTGTCCTTCTTTACATGAATGAGTCCAATCTTCATCATTAATGATAGTATTCATCTCTAGTTTCCATTTCTCTTTGATATTAACACTGTTGACTCTTTTTGTAATATTTTATAAATATATGATATAAGGTTCTTTTTAACCAATCCTTTAATTGTTAATATAAACAATATATTTGTTGACTGTAGGTATCTAAAACAGTTGGGCACTGGGAGGCCACATTTGTTTCTAAGATGTTCGAAGGACATTAGATCTCCTCCATTACACAACTGATCCAACTGGTTAAACCTCTTTTCTCCCCATGTCTTAAACCCTGTATCTAATTTATATGGTAGAAAATCAACATCATGTGCAATTTTCATTGCTCTTGATATTGATGAAGAGCGTCCCAGCCTCTCTCTCACTTTTCAGAGTGTTTCCTATCCAAATGTTAATCATTTTATTTACTTTCCATGTATCTTGATTAAAAATAATTGCTATGTCCAGCGGCAAATTTGGGCAGATACTCTGTTCCATTCCCACCCACTGAGCCTCCCTGTCCTGGGTTATCCATACCACTACTGATATAAGTTGGGCTGCCAAGAAATAATTTTTTAAATTAGGTAAGTCCAGACCCGCGTTCTCTTTTGGGTTTAACAGTCTTTTCAGTTCAATCTTGGGTCTTTTGTTTTCCCAGGTAAATTTGGATAACCATTTATTGAGTGTTTTGAATGTGGATATAGGGACCCCTATGGGCAGGGACTGGAACATAAAGAGAAGCCTAGGTGGTATGTTCATTCTAATGCTCTCCACTCTCCCCAATAAGGATAGAGGGAGGATTTCCCATCTTTCGAGATAATTCTTTATTTCACATAGTAATTTACCATAATTAGTTTTGTATAAGTATGACATACCAAGGATCCCTAGGTATCTAAAGCCATAACTGTGGAATCGAAATTTAATAT
The DNA here is from genome assembly GCF_023856365.1 of Brienomyrus brachyistius. Classification (NCBI taxonomy): domain Eukaryota; kingdom Metazoa; phylum Chordata; class Actinopteri; order Osteoglossiformes; family Mormyridae; genus Brienomyrus; species Brienomyrus brachyistius. The sequence continues at coordinate 535,519 of NW_026042336.1, read as the reverse complement.
TTGCGAGCTTTAATGCAAAAACTTTCTCTGTAGTATACGTGTGGGTAGGTTACTGTAAAATTTGGACGAATCTTAAACTTAAAGCAACAGTAAGGTGTAGCGATCAGGGAGTTCAGTATAGGACTAAACATGCAAGGGAAGAAGTAGATAATTAGTGAAACTTTTGACCGGGCTGGAGATCTGAGGATTCATACACAGATGTATGGCACAGCAGATATTTTTGTCTGCTTTTGAGATGGTTGACGTGACATATTTTCCGACGCGCGCTCTCTGTCCACTGGTGGGAGTGTGCTCACCTGTCTGCATCGGGGCGGAAGTCCGCCATGCGCAATACAGAGAGCAGAGGAGAATTGTAAAGGCGCGACCATGTAGAGACAAAAATGACAAGCTTTTGCGTAAATAAGATAAATAGCATAAGGCTATTTAGTTTGTTTAATAAAAGGACAATGTATAGACTTGTTCTATAGGAAAAGTAACCTTAAGAACATAAGAATTTTACAAACGAGAGGAAGCCATCCGGCCCATCAAGCACTTTTGGGGAAAACTTACCTAACAGCTTAGAGTTGGTAAAATCTTATCTAGCTCTGATTTAAAGGAACCCAGGGTTTTAGCTTGCGCTACACTAGTAGGAAGACTATTCCATACTCTAACTACACGCTGTGTAAAGAAGTGCTTCCTCAAATTCGTTTTAAAATGTTCTCCCGCTAAATTCCACTTGTGGCCACGAGTTCTAGTATGTCATGTCACTCGCCATCCAGACCTGTTAGAATCTTATATACCTGGATCATGCCCCCACTTAGTCTCCTTTGCTCGAGGCTGAACAGATTCAGCTCAACTAACCTGTTCTCATAAGACATTCCTCTAAGACTGGGAATCATTCTCATAGCCCTACGTTGCACCTTTTCCAAGGCAGCAATGTCCATCTTAAGGTATGGTGACCAAACCTGCACACAATATTCTAGGTGGGGTCTTACCAAGGAATTATATAATCGTAGCATCACTTCCTTTGACTTAAACTCCACACAGCTAGAGATGTAACCCAACATTCTATTTGCCTTTTTTATTACTTCCCCACACTGACGAGAGTGGAACATGAAAGCATCAACATACGCACTGAGGTCATTCTCATAATCAGCTAACTTTATTTCAGTGAAACCCATAAAATATCTGTACTTTATATTTCTGCTCCCTGCATGGATAGCCTTACATTTATCTACTTTAAATTTCATCTGCCATGTATCAGCCCAGTTGCTAATTAAATCCTATTGTAGTCTCTCCGCTGATAGATCAGTATCTGCTACATCACTCACCTTGGTATCATCAGCAAATTTAACCATTTTACTGTATGTACTGATGTCAATATCATTGGCGCAAATTAGGAACAATAGTGGTCCTAAAATTGAACCCTATGGTATCCCACAATGAACGCAGGTCCACTGTGACATTATGCCTCTAATAACTACCCACTGCTTCCTGTCTGTAAACCAGTTTTCAATCCAGGCTGATACAGTTTGTAAAAACCCTGTAGCTTTGAGCTTAAGGACTTCTGGAAATCTAATAATTCAATGAATCTACATGGTGCTGAGTTATTTGTGTTCTCTACTGTGAACACCCGTGTAAAATAATCATTAAATTCATTTACTATATCAATTTCATTTTTAATTATAAACCCCTTACTATCCTGTAAATTAGTGATTTCAGCTTTTAGACTCTTTTGGAGATAAAACATCGGAAGAAACTTTTAATGTCATTCTTAGCTTCCAATTCATTCCTTTCTACATTCCTCTTATTGAGTCTAATGTTATTTTTTAACTCAACCTGTAGACTCCTGCTTTATTTTGCCCTTCTCCTCCGGACTTTATTCTTAATTTCCTTAGTAAACCACCTTGGTTGTAGTTTCCTAGATTTAGTGTTGCTGGAAACAGGTATGAAGTCCTCTTGCACTTGCAACAATGTCCTTTTACAAAATTCCCATGCCTCTTCAACCGTTTTGCTATTTAACTTGTTTACAGTTTCTAATTTCAGTCTCATACCATTAAAGTTTGCCTTCCTCACAATATATTTTTTTCTTTTGGATTTTGCTCTTCCGACACGAAAATTAGCCTGAAATTTAACCATGTTATGCTCATTACTGTCCAGTGGTTCTAAAACCTCTAATTTTCCAATCCTAACCTGGTTATTAGAGAAAAGAAGATCTATAATGGCTTCTCCCCTGGTAGGGGTATTAAACTGAGTAAAAAAACAATCCTGTACCACTTCCACCATCTCGAGTTCATTTACAGAAGAGCCAGAGACTGTGTCCCACTGTATCCCTGGTAAATTAAAATCACCCATAACCACCACATCATTTTTATTACTCATAATCCTGATGTCGTCATATAACATTTTGCTTTCCTCTGCAGCTACATTAGGTGTCTATAACAAACACTGACAATTAGGCCATTTGAGTCTTTAGCATCTATTTTAGCATCTGTCATTTCCGTACTGGGCATCTTCCCAGTGGGCTGAGGGCTACGGGGACCTTCAGAATTCATTATGCCCCCCCCCCCCGCTCCCCATTATGTACTGGGGATCCCAAAGTGGAGGGGTGGGTTTGAGTCCCATCTAGGATGACTCCTTCTCTTTATCATATTGATTGTTGCGATGAACCAAGGCAGTAGAAAGTGTAACAGGAAGCTTCATCACCATACCAGGTCTGAGGCTTAGAACGGCCATGTCCTCTGCTGGGTCTCACTTTGTCTATGGCCAACAGCTTTTACCTGCTTGTCATGCATACATTAGGCATCGCTTGAGGAAGGCTCATGCTGCACCTCACGGGGGCTTTATAACCTAGGGTCTCTGAAAAGAAGCACTAAGTACCATTATGTGTGTCCAGAGCCCCTTTGCTGTTTAAAGTTTGGCGCAGAGGAAGTGAGCTGGGCCCATAACCCAGAGGTCGATGGATTGAAACCATTCTCTGCTATGTTGTCTGTCTTTTCTTATGCCAAGTTTAACTAACTTGTTTAAGTGCTTCACACCAACTTGCTGATCTTTCCTTCATTAAGGCTCTTATCCCCTAGTGTTCAGAGGTTTTCAAAGGGGGGTGTTTTCCCCCCCTTTCCTCAGCTCTTCTTTGAAACTCTGCTTCTAAGGTCAGCATCCCAGACACCTTTTCACTGATGTTGATGACACTGATAGAGATGGTGAAACATGGCACCAAGATAGAAGAATGAGTGAAGTACCAAGTACTCTAAAGTGTGTTATGATACCCTTTGCTATTTAAAGTAGAAACACTGAGGAAAGACTCAGCTGGTCATTGTTCTACTACCTGCAAGCCGATCATTAGTGCATCTCCAGCCAACCGCCTCTGCTGTTTTACAAAATTCACAGCTAATCAGTTCAAAAATTTGTCAGACTTTTTCATTTTCTGTTGGGATTTAAACCCCTGACCACTAGATGGCAGTGTTGTCTTCTATCTTCAGCCATCTGACTCATCCACTCCAACGTAAACAGAGTCAAAAACCAAAACGGCAGTGCATGCAGAAACAGCGGCCTGGAGCTTTTCAATGCTACGCTGTTGTTGTGTAATATCTAACAATGTGCTAGTGATGGGAATTCCGGCTCTTTTAAGAGATCCGGCTCTTCTGGCTCGGCTCACTTAAAAGAGCCGGCTCTTTCGACTCCCAAGTGGCTCTTCAGATTTTCTTTGGTGCTTAAATGAATTTATTACCAGAAATAATGTAAAATTATTAGTGAAATGAATTACTATGGTTGGAAATCACACACAATCATTTTAGACAATTCCTCATCAATTGTGTTCTGTTTGCAGAAACTGTCTCATAGAGCTCTAGGTTGTAGGTCTAGGTGGTTGTGGTGCTGTACTGGATGACGGTGTAGACATTGACAAACTGCAGTAGACAAACTGTCACTTTCCTTAGTAGCAGGTTCACTTGCTTGTCTTTTTTCTTCCCACTGCACTGATGGATGTACAGTTCTCATGTGCCAATGCAGGTTATTTGTAGAACCTGTTTGATATGAGATTTTAACCTTGCAAGCTCTACACTCTGCCTTTGTATTATCAATGCAATTGAAATGTATCCAAATTTTACTTTGCGTTTCCTACAGTCACTCATTTTGTCGCGCACATCTCCTTCCTTCCTGTTTCTCTCTCAGTGCATGTGATTGCTGTATTTGTCTATGGGTGCGTTCGACTTCACACAACCATTTGCAGTGCTTGCTTAAAGCAGTGCATTGTGGTCCCAACGCAATGCATCATGGTTAGATTTTTTTGTCCGACTTCAGCCGGCGCTGCAAAATGTTACCATCCGTGACCATGTCACATGGTACAAAAACCTCACGAGAGCAAGACGACTTAAGACTTAAATCCCAAGTCGAACGCACCCTGTAGCACCGCCCCTCCCCCCCCTGCTCAGTGCAGACACACATCGTGTAGTTGACCAATCCGTGCGGGTGGAAAAAATAGAGAAAGAAAAAAAGCGGCTCTGACTCCGGCTCACAGGCAGGAGCCGGCTCCGATCGTTCACTTCGAAGAACCGGCTCCGAGAGCCGTTTTGTTCGCAACCGACTCATCACTACAATGTGCTACTGGTTTCTTTGCTTCCAGCACCAGAATTTTTTCTTTATTTTTATTCTTTTTTATTTTTGGTGTATGTATCTTTAGCCTTTAAATGTATTTTTTCTGTATTTATGCTCTATAAGTGTTAGTCTATAGTTTTATGCATACTATGGCGTCTACAGGCTTGCTCCAAATGACATCTCATTGTATTTTCAGTGACAATAAAAGCATCTCACTTTATCCAAGGTTGGAGGTAGGGTAAGGGCGCACCGATAAAGTTTAGCTTTAGCAAACCTAGCAAAGAGTGCTTCGTTACAGGATGCAAGACGGCCAGGCCCACGGGCAGCCTGGCCCACTCATTTCTGATTGGTCAGAAATTACACTGTCTCTCAGATCTGATTCGTTGACTATTTGCTCTATGTATTTCTCCATGAAAATTAGCAACACTTGAGTCGCTCGGGCTGGCCGTGGCAGGGACCATGACCTGGCCGTATTGCAATCTGCAATGAGGCATCGTTGAACTCTGACGCATCTGGCGCGAGACTCAGGCTGTCAGATCATATGCAGGGGACACATAACTGGTATGAGAAATGTCTTGTAGCAGCGCAAATGAGTATTTATGTTATGTGCATTCGCGCTGTTATGACAAAGAATCACTGTGCATTCTAGCCTTCATGTCCAGAACGAAGTACAAATTAGCCACATAAATGTTAACATGCACGGTAATTTTTTTGTCGTTACGTGAATGCACATAAAACAAATACGCATTTGCGCTGCTAACAAGGAATTGCCGCGCGTGTACGGGGAATGCGCCATGCGCCCCTGACTGTATGTATAGTAGGCCTATATTGTACAATGAATTATATATTTAAGTCGGGCAATACAGGTAGCGACTCCAATGACAGGACTGGGGAAACATACTTTGATGTGGAGTTAAATACATAGGACTAATGAAAACAAGTGGAAACTGCTAATAACATCGGGATTTCACACGAGGTTAACGAGGGAGCGTGGCACACCGGAGGAGCGGACAAGCGGGGCATGATAATTGTAAGATAGTCCAACAATTCAAGGTGGTCTGTCACTCAGTACTGGAAGGCAGAACACAGTTCTGCATGCAAAGGTCGGCGTCAGTGGACCTGCAGCAGCATACCTGTAAGTTTACATAACTGCAAGCTGCCTGTAAACCCTGCTGACTTGTTTGTACAAGAGTCTATGACAGGTTACTGGTGATTTAATATGACATTACTAGGAATACAATGCATTGTATATGAAATAAAGTTACGTCAAAAAAGCAGACATACTGGAGCAAAACTAAATATACTAAAAATGTTTGTTTATGAAGGGTGTTTGAAAAATGTCATTTGATATTATTCACCAAATTTGATGTCGTTAGTGTAATTTATGTTGAACTTTAATTGTAAATTGTGACAAAACCAGACATGTGGTGGCAAATTGGAAGCCATATTCTGAAACTACAGAAAAAACTGTAGAACATGCACTTGTTTTTTGTTAAATCACCTAACAAAACATTTTAAAATGTCGCCCAGTGTATTATATGTCTATATTATATCTTTATTTAGGCCATATGTGCTCTTGATGTGTTATTTCTCAGTGAGCTGGAGGGATTTGACAAATACATCCTTTTAGAAATGTGTGAGGAAGTAAGTTCTTTTCTTTTTGAAAAGTAGTGTATCTGTAAGGTTTGTGGCACAACAGAGAAATTAAATATTTTATTTGACTCCTTAAGGTCAAGACTCTGGTCTCCAGCTCACAGCTCTCTGTTACATTTCCATGGCCATTTTGTCCGATAGTATTATTGGATTTTTCTGTGCTATATTTGTATGTGTAGTTATTGTCTGCTGTATAAATCATTATAAATAAGTTTCTTTTCCTTGTGATGTCTCTGCTTAATAGTATTAAATAGGAGTAAAAGAAACCGCAGTTTTCTCAGTAATGTATTTCATGATATTTTCCCAACAAAACCCATGTTTGCATTCAAGTTTCTGTCACAGTTTGTACATAATATTTGCAACAACCATTATAAAAATTTTGCTGAATTTGTACTACAAGCCTCTCCAGTCCCAAATCCAAATTCATATATGATATCTTTGTATATGTGTGTATCAACATTCCTACAAAACCATGAGTTACATAATATATCCAAATGTAGGGAATTTCAGTGTGAGTCCTGACGTCCTATGCGTACTGCTGTACTTGCCCTACACAAGGTGAGTTTATATTAGTCACAGAAACATCTTAGCCAGTCATTACTGTGTAGTCGTCACATGTTGAACCCCTTGTTTTTGGTCTGTGAGGGTATAAAATGTCTCTCCTTTGTTACCTACAGTGAGGCTGACATTTGGTTAACTGAAATATACATTAATATAAATTTAAAAGGAAGACATTTTTATCCAAATCCACATTAATATGATGGGGGGAAAAATGTTCTAGTCATATAGGTGTAATGAACTTGTAATGAATGTTGCAAGGCTGTACTTCAGCTTCCCACATACAAGTGCGTAACTGATTATACATTATAAGAGGTATGAATAAAAAGACGTACATGAAGACTGTAATCTCAAGTGATCAACAGTAAACCTTCCTTAATGATATAACGGCATTTAACACCTCTGTAAGATAAAGACAAAGTTTCAGACAAGGCTGGAGAAAGTCAGGCAAAATCTTTCACTTTTACCTTTTTATTTAGATCATTCATCCTAAAGCTCTTGACTTGATAGGTTATTCAGATTATTTTCTACAGATTAGTATGAAGTCTCTCCTGTATTTAATTTGGTACATCAGAGTGAAGAAGGATAAACCCTCGTGTTTAATGTATAGAAGTGGCAATGGTTTGTTAGATTGCATATGTGATGTATGTGTAACTGAAGGCAAGCAGAAGTGCAGCTTTCTGATTGGTGCATGCATGTATATCTCTGATTGGTGGATTACACTTCTAATCAAACATAAGTCTTAAAAAGCGTCATTGACACAGCTGTGTAATTGATAAGGTAGGGTTACTGGGTTACTGACACAGGGGCGATTTCTGCCGAGTGTGTGTTAGGCTTTGCTAACTCTAACATGACAAGCGGAACATTCTGTCCTTCTCTTTTTCACTGTTTTCACTCTTCCAATTAACACTCTTTCCCTCTCTCACTCTGTCGCAGTGACTGCTGGGGGTGGATGGGGCGTGTGAGAGTGTGCGGTAGCCACTTGTGGCTAGTGCGAAAGCTCTGTGTGAATTTCACAGCAAATTTGCCAGTGTTAAATTAACACTGCATACTGTTTTTATAATTCTCACCTAATCAGCGTTACATTTAACACTTTGTAGAGTGCAATGCGTGTTGTTGTATAGTGTTAAATTTTATTAGCTCTTATAGTGTTCATTTGACACTATAGAGTGTTAGATCACTGAAACTCCACCTCTTCCCAGAATTCAAGCCCATATAAGTGACACACAGGTGCATAATGGGTGGCTTATGTCTGGGGCAGCTAAGTACTGTGTTTGATTAACCCACCGTCATGAAAAAGAGCAAAAAAGCAATAAGGTCTCTTGGTATGTAAACTTTAAATAATGTTAACTTTGATTTTTCTGAAGATCAGCACACTGTGTTTTGGTAAGCTGAATACATGCTTCTTCTTGATTCTTGCCTTACATGTGCTATGAAGTTGGGATTGGGTTAGAGAATGAATGTTTTAAAAATGTAATTATTAATTTCCTTTTTAAGCATGTATTAAACAATTTCCTTGCACTGGTATAAGAGTAAACTAATTAAGCTTTCTTGCAATCATCTGCAGTATGCAAGTGAATAAAATGTATGGTACCGTTCTTGGGGAAAACCAGGGAGAATCCACTGTGAAACAGCACTCTGCAAATTCTCTAAATGTGTTCCTAATGATAAGGCCAAGACTGGTAATCAAATTAGTCTCTCAGCAGGAGTGTTAGTGTAAAAGTAATGCCTATTAAAACAGATTATAAAGCTTGTTAGAATGCATGACATAATTATTAGCAGGGCTCAGAGAAGGTGAGGGCTCCCCTAGTGGCTACAGGAGTGCATTTTCCCTAAAGCAGATATAATGGGTGGTGGCCTTGTTGCTTTTAGACCACAACTTTGGATAGAAGAACAAATCAAATTATTTTGCTCATTTAATATTCAGATTGTTTATTGGGCTTAAATTTTAGAACACACCATGTTTTAGGATGGTATGTCATGGATATTAGTCTCTACCACATTTTAATGTTACAAATCTAGACCTTTTCCTATGCTTGAATTGATGTGTGCCAGGTGGTCTGAATAGTATAGTACTTATGATAGGTGTGTGATCCCAGAGGAATTTATGTGGATTCTGTTCAATGTGGCAAGTACATACAATACTGACATTTTTCCTGGGAGATGGTTTTACTCAGATTTATCATCCATTAGTATTTGCCTTATCATGGTATTTCTATCTAGCTCAAGAAAACTTCTTCAGAGAGCATCAATCGCTCACTAACCTACCAAAGCAGACCCCAGGAAAAATAATTCTAATAACTGCCCTACAAGCTTTACTAATATTTCTTATACTTGCTTTATTGAACACCATCATGGTGGATAAAAAAAAAAATACAAATCTGTTGAAAGGCTGTACCATACCATGGTATGCAAATAAACATCCAGCATCATTACAGGGAAGTGGGTGGTACCAGGAGCTGCATAGCAAAGGTGTCGCAACTCTTGTAACATGTTTCCACATATAAAGCCCATCAACCAAGGTCAGAATGGGTGACCAAAATCGGCTTAGATCAACAAATACACCACACCTACAATTGAAAGATACAAGTACAAACTTTTTTCTGACAAAAGACTAACGTAAAAACCATACGCAATAAAAAGCAAGGTGCCGCTTAACAAATTAACACATGGGTCTTTGGTTTTCAAAAACAATCAGCACTGAGCTATAAAGACTTTGATGCACAATAAGAAAAGGCTGAGGGGGCCTTTTTGGTCAGAGTCTTTCTCATGATGGTTGGTAAATAAGGACAGTTCGTGCGGGCAGGCAAACAAGAAACAGGCTGGAAGCCACAAATCAGGTCAAACGAGGGGTTTAATGGAAACGAAGGCACGGACATTCACTAACATCAGGTAACATAGGACGCTAACTTACATCAATGACGGACAAGGGGAACAGGTCAGACCAGGACTTAAAACACACAGAGACTAATCAAAGTAACAGACAAAGCTGGAGACGATCAGGGAAGCACACATGGGTAATCAGGGGGCGTGGCACACATGAGGAGCGGACGGGCCGGGCATGACATGTATGATCAGCAGGGTTTAAATATGAGTACAGTCGAATCTATTTCAATACATCTATATTGTACAGCACAATACGTTATACAGCACTATACACTATATACAATATCTATATAGTATCTAAGTAGTATTGCATTTGTAAAATCCAACTAGAAAACCCTTTGTCTCATGCTGTCTTGCCATGCTTCCCTGAAGATAATACTTGTCAAATTGGAACGAGTGTCTTCTGTTCAAGTAATTTAGCTGTATATAGCTTGATGAAAAATGGCAGGACCACAATTCCTGTCAATTAGCATAGCACCGCGCTAACAGACCGTCGCTGCTCTGGGTAAAATTGTTCTGAAACGTGTAGGAATTATTAGCTCAGGTAAATTTTTATATCTCCACCAATATGTTTTAAAATTAATTAACTTTAATTATTATTGAATGCTGATTATTAACCCATTGTTATGCCGAATGGTCGGCTCCTCCACACTCAATTTGCGAATCCCCGTGAGTCTGTTAGTGTGCCACTTAAATGGGATTTACTAATTACCAGTATCGCTTAGTAACCTGGGTTAGAAGGCTTGTCCAGAGAGCTGCATCACCAGGCAATGTAAACATTGCGAAGCTCCCCTGATGGTCGTGGAGAGAGAGTCTCGCGATATTTCAGGCGAATTTGAGGTTTCAGAGCTTAGTAGCCAGATCGCACATAGGCAGGGACTATTGTGAGCATTCAATGAACGGAGGCAGAAGTTGTGTAAAAGACATGCATTTATTCCTAGCTAACACTACAACTAACATAAGACAGACATTACACTTAACACAAACAACAAACACGAAATAACGGAATAGAAACAAACAGTGTAATTATGGAAATGCAATGACCAGATTTAAATGAGTAACCTTAAAAGGGAAATACTGTTCTGCAAAGCAAGCACAGTTTGTGTGAACACGACCCTAACGTCATATAGCAGGTTAAAAATAGCTTAGGTTGTTAGAATAAAAGGAAGTTGGTTTACTTGTTTGCAGAGTGGGGGGGGGGGTCTTGGCAGTTGGTTGCAGAGACTGATGAGCTGACGGGTGATGGCACTCAGGGAGCCGCGGCGTTTGCAGCAGTTGTTGGAGTGGAGCCCCTTTGATCTCTGCAGATTTGCATTATTGTTTGATACATTCAATTAATGACAAGTAAATTACATTGTTTCAACCACTATGTGTAAATCAACAACACAATTATAAACTTAATTGTTAATTACTGATTAGGTAATGCATTTTGCATAACATCTATATTTCATTATTGATCACTGATTAACATAATCAAGAATTTTCTATCACACTCCCCCCTTTGATACAATATGTCAAATTTTGTATCACACCATCGTTTCACTGTCAGTATCTTCCTCAGGGAGGAACAATTCTTTAAAACCTATGTAGTCGCCGCCATCAGTGGAGATTGTTGTCTCCTCTGAGCACTGCACACAGTCAGCCCTGGCAGGGAGTGCCGGTGGAGCGGCACCAATAGTATCAGTCCATTTTCCTTTGTCTTCCTCATTTCTCCAGCGGTGGTGCAGTGCGTCGACAGTGAGACAGATGAGCCCATGCAGTCACTCCTTCAACTTTCACAGCGTGTGGGGTGGCCAGCAGGACTTGGAATGGTCCTCTCCAGCGGGGTTGGTTCCAGTGGTTGCGTCTCAGGTCCTTGATCAGCACCCACTCCCCGGGTCGGACGAGCAATGTGTTCGGTCCCGCTGCTGGCTCAGTAGCGGCTTTGACCTGCTGATGGAGCTCCTTCAGAGTCTCCTGTAAGCTAGACAGATAGGTTAACAGATCGCCATCTACAGTTTCTAAGTTCACCCGTCCCCCTGGATACGGGACTGGCATTGGTCGTCCTGTCAATATTTCATGTGGTGCCAATCCTGTCTGCTGGTGTGGGCGGCCTCTCATTGCCCCCAACACAATCGGCAGGGCTGTCACCCAATCTAGTCCCGTGTCACTACACAGTTTTGCCAATTTTAATTTCAGAGTCTGGTTTGCTCTTTCAACAATCCCTCCACTCTGCGGGTGATAAGCGCAGTAGTGTCGAAGGTCGGTTTGGAACCACTCAGAGAGCTTGTGGACCACCTGATTAGAGAAATGTGTACCATTGTCAGTGGTAATACGGGCTGGAACACCCCATCGTGGGGTTATCTCTTTTAACAGATTTTTCGCAACTATCTGGGCCGTTGCTTGCTTGGCCGGGAAGGCTTCCACCCATCTGGAAAAGAGATCAACAACCACCAGACAATAACGATAACCTCTACAGGGTGTTAGTTCTATGAAATCCATCTGCAAATGTTGGAAAGGACCCTCAGCTGGAGGAGTTGTGGCAGTTGGTGGCTTCAATGCACGACCCATGTTGTGAGTCATACATGTGGAACACCTGGAAATGAAAGTTTGAGCATAAGCCGTGAATGAAGGGGCGGCCCAGAGTCTCTGGACCAACTGAACCATTGAATCGCGTGAGGCATGGTCCAATCCATGGGCCACCTTTGCCAGTCCTGGAAAGGCAGACTTTGGGAGGAAAGGAAGGTTAGTTGTTTGTTCCCTCCAGTCCCCATCACTCCCCAACACTCCAGCTTTCCGTTTCCAGTGTCCTTTTTCCTCCGGCGTTGCCCCTGTCTGCAGGAGAGAAAGGTCAGCAGGATTAGTAGTAATGCACATCATCAACTTAAGTTCATATGCTAACTTTTTCTATTCCATCCTATCTTACCCATTCTAATCCTACCACATCCTATTCTATCTTACAATTGGCATTCCTATCCTACCTTATCCTACTCTATTATATCTTAGCCGTTCCTATCCTATCTTATCCTATCCTACACATTCTTATCCTACATAATCCTATTCTATCTTACCTTAGCCATTCCTATCCTATCTTGGACTATTCTATCATACCTTAGCCATTTTTATCCTACCTTATCTTATTCTATCTTATATTAGCCGTTCCTATACTACCTTATCCTATCATATCTTTGCCATTTTCATCCTACCAAATCCTATTCTATCTTAGCATACCCGTTGCTATCCTACCAAATGCTATCTTAGCCGTTCCTATCTTATACGATTCTATCATACCTCAGCTGTTCCTATCGTACCTTATCCTATTCTATCTTATATTACTCTTTCCTAACCAGCTTATTCTATCATATCTTAGCCGTTCCTATGCTACCTTATCCTATTCTATCTTACCTTTATCCATTCCTATCCTACCTTATCCTATCCTATAATGTCTTAGCCGTTCATATGCTACCACATCCTATTCTATCATACCTTAGCCATTCCTATCCTACCTTATCATATTCTGTCTTATATTAGCCGTTCCAAACCAGCTTATTCCCTCATATCTTAACCGTTCCTATACTACCTTATCCTATTTTATCAAATCTTAGCCATTCTTATCCTACCACATCCTACTCTCTTACCTTACCCGTTACTATCCTACCTAATGCTATCTTAGCCGTTCCTATCTTATCCGATTATATCATACCTTAGCCGTTCCTAACCTATCTTATCCTATCTTACACATTCTTATCCTACCACATCCTATTCTATCTTGCCCTAGTCATTCCAATCCTACCTTATACTATTCTATCTCATATTACTCTTTCCTAACCAGCTTATTTTATCATATCTTAGCCGTTCCTATGCTACCTTATCCTATTCTATCTTACCTTTAGCCATTGCTATCGTACCTTATTCTATTCTATCATATCTTAGCCGTTCATATACTACCTTATTCTATTCCATCCTATCTTACCCATTCTAATCCAACCACATGCTATTCTATCTTACAATTGGCATTCCTATCCTACCTTATCCTATTCTATCATATCTTAGCCGTTCCTATCCTACCTTATTCTATCTTACACATTCTTATCCGACCACATCCGATTCCATCTTACCTTAACCATTCCTATCCTACCTTACCCTATTCTATCATATCTTACCCGTTCCTTTCCTACCTCATCCTATTCCATCCTATCTTACCCATTCTAATCCTACCACATCCTATTCTATGTTAAAATTGGCATTCCTATCATACCTTATCCTATTCTATTATATCTTAGCCGTTCCTATCCTATCTTATCCTATCCTACACATTCTTATCCTACCACATCATATCCTATCTTACCTTAACCATTCCTATGCTACCTTATCCTATTCAATCTTACCTTAGCCATTCCTATCCTATCTTGGCCTATTCTATCATACCTTAGCCATTTTCATCCTACCACATCCTATTCTATCTTAGCTTACCCGTTGCTATCCTACCTAATTCTATCTTAGCCATTCCTATCTTATACGATTCTATCATACCTCAGCTGTTCCTATCGTACCTTATCCTATTCTATCTTAAATTACTCTTTACTAACCAGCATATTCTATCATATCTTAGCCGTTCCTATGCTACCTTATCCTATTCTATATTACCTTCAGCCATTGCTATCCTACCTTATTCTATTCTATCATATCTTAGCCGTTCATATGCTACCTTATTCTATTCTATCATATCTTAGCCGTTCATATGCTACCTTATTCTATTCCATCCTATCTTACCCATTCTAATCCTACCACATGCTATTCTATCTTACAATTGGCATTCCAATCCTACCTTATACTATTCTATCTTAAATTACTCTTTACTAACCAGCATATTCTATCATATCTTAGCCGTTCCTATGCTACCTTATCCTATTCTATCTTACCTTTAGCCATTGCTATCCTACCTTATTCTATTCTATCTTGCAATTGGCATTCCTATCCTACCTTATCCTATTCTATCATATCTTAGCCGTTCCTATCCTACCTTATCCTATCTTACACATTCTTATCCTACCACATCCTATTCTATCTTACCTTAACCATTCCTTTCCTACCTTATTCTATTCCATCCTATCTTACCCATTCTAATCCTAACACATGCTATTCTATCTTACAATTGGCATTCCTATCCTACCTTATCCTATTCTTTTATATCTTAGCCGTTCCTATCCTATCTTATCCTATCCTACACATTCTTATCCTACCACATCCTATTATATCTTGCCCTAGTCATTCCAATCCTACCTTATACTATTCTGTCTCATATTACTCTTTCCTAACCAGCTTATTTTATCATATCTTAGCCGTTCCTATGCTACCTTATCCTATTCTATCTTACCTTTAGCCATTGCTATCGTACCTTATTCTATTCTATCATATCTTAGCCGTTCATATGCTACCTTATTCTATTCCATCCTATCTTACCCATTCTAATCCAACCACATGCTATTCTATCTTACAATTGGCATTCCTATCCTACCTTATCCTATTCTTTTATATCTTAGCCGTTCCTATCCTATCTTATCCTATCCTACACATTCTTATCCTACTACATCCTATCCTATCTTACCTTAACCATTCCTATCCTACCTTAACCTATTCTATCATATCTTACCCGTTCCTTTCCTACCTTATCCTATTCCATCCTATCTTACCCATTCTAATCCTACCACATCCTACTCTATCTTACCTTACCCGTTACTATCCTACCTAATGCTATCTTAGCCGTTCCTATCTTATCCGATTATATCATACCTTAGCCGTTCCTAACCTATCTTATCCTATCTTACACATTCTTATCCTACCACATCCTATGCTATCTTGCCCTAGTCATTCCAATCCTACCTTATACTATTCTATCTCATATTACTCTTTCCTAACCAGCTTATTTTATCATATCTTAGCCGTTCCTATGCTACCTTATCCTATTCTATCTTACCTTTAGCCATTGCTATCGTACCTTATTCTATTCTATCATATCTTAGCCGTTAATATACTACCTTATTCTATTCCATCCTATCTTACCCATTCTAATCCAACCACATGCTATTCTATCTTACAATTGGCATTCCTATCCTACCTTATCCTATTCTATCATATCTTAGCCGTTCCTATCCTACCTTATTCTATCTTACACATTCTTATCCGACCACATCCGATTCCATCTTACCTTAACCATTCCTATCCTACCTTACCCTATTCTATCATATCTTACCCGTTCCTTTCCTACCTCATCCTATTCCATCCTATCTTACCCATTCTAATCCTACCACATCCTATTCTATCTTAAAATTGGCATTCCTATCATACCTTATCCTATTCTATTATATCTTAGCCGTTCCTATCCTATCTTATCCTATCCTACACATTCTTATCCTACAACATCCAATCCTATCTTACCTTAACCATTCCTATCCTACCTTATCCTATTATATCTTACCTTAGCCATTCCTATCCTATCTTGGCCTATTCTATCATACCTTAGCCATTTTTATCCTACCTTATCTTATTCTATCTCATATTAGCCGTTCCTATACTACCTTATCCTATCATGTCCTTGCCATTTTCATCCTAGCAAACCCTATTCTATCTTAGCTTACCCGTTGCTATCGTACCTAATGCTATCTTAGCCGTTCCTATCTAATCCGATTATATCATACCTTAGCCGTTCCTAACCTACCTTATCCTATCTTATACATTCTTATCCTACCACATCCTATTCTATCTTGCCCTAGTCATTCCAATCCTACCTTATACTATTCTATCTCAAATTACTCTTTCCTAACCAGCATATTCTATCATATCTTATCCGTTCCTATGCTACCTTATCCTATTCTATCATATCTTACCCGTTCCTTTCCTACCTAATCCTATTCCATCCTATCTTACCCATTCTAATCCTACCACATCCTATTCTATCTTACAATTGGCATTCCTATCATACCTTATCCTATTCTATTATATCTTAGCCGTTCCTATCCTATCTTATCCTATCTTACACATTCTTATCCTACCACATCCTATTCTATCTTGCCCTAGTCATTCCAATCCTACCTAATACTATTCTATATTAAATTACTCTTTACTAACCAGCATATTCTATCATATCTTAGCCGTTCCTATCCTATCTTATCCTATCCTACACATTCTTATCCTACCACATCATATCCTATCTTACCTTAACCATTCCTATGCTACCTTATCCTATTCTATCTTACCTTAGCCATTCCTATCCTATCTTGGCCTATTCTATCATACCTTAGCCATTTTCATCCTACCACATCCTATTCTATCTTAGCTTACCCGTTGCTATCCCACCTAATTCTATCTTAGCCGTTCCTATCTTATACGATTCTATAATACCTCAGCTGTTCCTATCCTACCTTATACTAATCTATCTTAAATTACTCTTTACTAACCAGCATATTCTATCATATCTTAGCCGTTCCTATGCTACCTTATCCTATTCTATATTACCTTCAGCCATTGCTATCCTACCTTATTCTATTCCATCATATCTTAGCCGTTCATATGCTACCTTATTCTATTCCATCCTATCTTACCCATTCTAATCCTACCACATGCTATTCTATCTTACAATTGGCATTCCTATCCTACCTTATCCTATTCTTTTATATCTTAGCCGTTCCTACCCTACCTTATACTATCTTACACATTCTTATCCTACCACATCCTATCCTATCTTACCTTAACCATTCCTATCCTACCTTACCCTTTTCTATCATATCTTACCCGTTCCTTTCCTACCTTATCCTATTCCATCCTATCTTACACATTCTAATCCTACCATATCCTATTCTATCTTACAATTGGCATTCCTATCCTACCTTATCCTATTCTATTATATCTAAGCCGTTCCTATCCTACCTTATCCTATCTTACACATTCTTATCCTACCACATCCTATTCTATCTTACCTTAACCATTCCTATCCTACCTTATCCTATTCTATTATATCTTAGCCGTTCCAATCCTATCTTATCCTATCCTACACATTCTTATCCTACCATATCATATCCTATCTTTCCTTAACCATTCCTATCCTACCTTATCCTATTCTATCTTACCTTCGCCATTCCTATCCTATCTTGGCCTATTCTATCATACCTTATCCTATTCTATTATATCTTAGCCGTTCCTATCCTATCTTATCCTATCCTACACATTCTTATCCTACAACATCCTATCCTATCTTACCTTAACCATTCCTATCCTACCTTATCCTATTCAATCTTACCTTAGCCATTCCTATCCTAGCTTGGCCTATTCTATCATACCTTAGCCATTTTTATCCTACCTTATCTTATTCTATCTTAGCTTAACCGTTGCTATCCTACCTAATTCTATCTTAGCCATTCCTATCTTATACGATTCTATCATACCTCAGCTGTTCCTATCGTACCTTATCCTATTCTATCTTATATTACTCTTTCCTAACCAGCTTATTCTATCATATCTTAGCCGTTCCTATGCTACCTTATCCTGTTCTATCTTACCTTAGCCATCCCTATGCTACCTTCTCCTATTCTATCTTACCTTTATCCATTCCTATCCTACCTTATCCTATCCAATAATATCTTAGCCGTTCATATGCTACCACATCCTATGCTATCATACCATAGCCATTCCTATCCTACCTTTTCATATTCTACCTTTTCATATTCACATCCTACTCTATCTTACCTTACCCGTTGCTATCCTACCAAATGCTATCTTAGCCGTTCCTATCTTATACGATTATATCATACCTTAGCCGTTCCTAACCTACCTTATCCTATCTTACACATTCTTATCCTACCACATCGTATTCTATCTTGCCCTAGTCATTCCAAACCTACCTTATACTATTCTATCTTAAATTACTCTTTACTAACCAGCATATTCTATCATATCTTAGCCGTTCCTATGCTACCTTATCCTATTCTATATTACCTTTAGCCATTACTATCCTACCTTATTCTATTCTATCATATCTTAGCCGTTCATATGCTACCTTATTCTATTCCATCCTATCTTACCCATTCTAATCCTACCACATGCTATTCTATCTTACAATTGGCATTCCAATCCTACCTTATACTATTCTATCTTAAATTACTCTTTACTAACCAGCATATTCTATCATATCTTAGCCGTTCCTATGCTACCTTATCCTATTCTATCTTACCTTTAGCCATTGCTATCCTACCTTATTCTATTCTATCTTGCAATTGGCATTCCTATCCTACCTTATCCTATTCTATCATATCTTAGCCGTTCCTATCCTATCTTATCCTATCCTACACATTCTTATCCTACCACATCATATCCTATCTTACCTTAACCATTCCTATGCTACCTTATCCTATTCTATCTTACCTTAGCCATTCCTATCCTATCTTGGCCTATTCTATCATACCTTAGCCATTTTCATCCTACCACATCCTATTCTATCTTAGCTTACCCGTTGCTATCCCACCTAATTCTATCTTAGCCGTTCCTATCTTATACGATTCTATAATACCTCAGCTGTTCCTATCCTACCTTATACTAATCTATCTTAAATTACTCTTTACTAACCAGCATATTCTATCATATCTTAGCCGTTCCTATGCTACCTTATCCTATTCTATATTACCTTCAGCCATTGCTATCCTACCTTATTCTATTCTATCATATCTTAGCCGTTCATATGCTACCTTATTCTATTCCATCCTATCTTACCCATTCTAATCCTACCACATGCTATTCTATCTTACAATTGGCATTCCTATCCTACCTTATCCTATTGTTTTATATCTTAGCCGTTCCTACCCTACCTTATACTATCTTACACATTCTTATCCTACCACATCCTATCCTATCTTACCTTAACCATTCCTATCCTACCTTACCCTTTTCTATCATATCTTACCCGTTCCTTTCCTACCTTATCCTATTCCATCCTATCTTACACATTCTAATCCTACCATATCCTATTCTATCTTACAATTGGCATTCCTATCCTACCTTATCCTATTCTATTATATCTAAGCCGTTCCTATCCTACCTTATCCTATCTTACACATTCTTATCCTACCACATCCTATTCTATCTTACCTTAACCATTCCTATCCTACCTTATCCTATTCTATTATATCTTAGCCGTTCCAATCCTATCTTATCCTATCCTACACATTCTTATCCTACCACATCATATCCTATCTTACCTTAACCATTCCTATCCTACCTTATCCTATTCTATCTTACCTTCGCCATTCCTATCCTATCTTGGCCTATTCTATCATACCTTATCCTATTCTATTATATCTTAGCCGTTCCTATCCTATCTTATCCTATCCTACACATTCTTATCCTACAACATCCTATCCTATCTTACCTTAACCATTCCTATCCTACCTTATCCTATTCAATCTTACCTTAGCCATTCCTATCCTAGCTTGGCCTATTCTATCATACCTTAGCCATTTTTATCCTACCTTATCTTACTCTATCTTAGCTTAACCGTTGCTATCCTACCTAATTCTATCTTAGCCATTCCTATCTTATACGATTCTATCATACCTCAGCTGTTCCTATCGTACCTTATCCTATTCTATCTTATATTACTCTTTCCTAACCAGCTTATTCTATCATATCTTAGCCGTTCCTATGCTACCTTATCCTGTTCTATCTTACCTTAGCCATCCCTATGCTACCTTCTCCTATTCTATCTTACCTTTATCCATTCCTATCCTACCTTATCCTATCCAATAATATCTTAGCCGTTCATATGCTACCACATCCTATGCTATCATACCATAGCCATTCCTATCCTACCTTTTCATATTCTACCTTTTCATATTCACATCCTACTCTATCTTACCTTACCCGTTGCTATCCTACCAAATGCTATCTTAGCCGTTCCTATCTTATACGATTATATCATACCTTAGCCGTTCCTAACCTACCTTATCCTATCTTACACATTCTTATCCTACCACATCGTATTCTATCTTGCCCTAGTCATTCCAAACCTACCTTATACTATTCTATCTTAAATTACTCTTTACTAACCAGCATATTCTATCATATCTTAGCCGTTCCTATGCTACCTTATCCTATTCTATATTACCTTTAGCCATTACTATCCTACCTTATTCTATTCTATCATATCTTAGCCGTTCATATGCTACCTTATTCTATTCCATCCTATCTTACCCATTCTAATCCTACCACATGCTATTCTATCTTACAATTGGCATTCCAATCCTACCTTATACTATTCTATCTTAAATTACTCTTTACTAACCAGCATATTCTATCATATCTTAGCCGTTCCTATGCTACCTTATCCTATTCTATCTTACCTTTAGCCATTGCTATCCTACCTTATTCTATTCTATCTTGCAATTGGCATTCCTATCCTACCTTATCCTATTCTATCATATCTTAGCCGTTCCTATCCTACCTTATCCTATCTTACACATTCTTATCCTACCACATCCTATTCTATCTTACCTTAACCATTCCTTTCCTACCTTATTCTATTCCATCCTATCTTACCCATTCTAATCCTAACACATGCTATTCTATCTTACAATTGGCATTCCTATCCTACCTTATCCTATTCTTTTATATCTTAGCCGTTCCTATCCTATCTTATCCTATCCTACACATTCTTATCCTACCACATCCTATTATATCTTGCCCTAGTCATTCCAATCCTACCTTATACTATTCTGTCTCATATTACTCTTTCCTAACCAGCTTATTTTATCATATCTTAGCCGTTCCTATGCTACCTTATCCTATTCTATCTTACCTTTAGCCATTGCTATCGTACCTTATTCTATTCTATCATATCTTAGCCGTTCATATGCTACCTTATTCTATTCCATCCTATCTTACCCATTCTAATCCAACCACATGCTATTCTATCTTACAATTGGCATTCCTATCCTACCTTATCCTATTCTTTTATATCTTAGCCGTTCCTATCCTATCTTATCCTATCCTACACATTCTTATCCTACTACATCCTATCCTATCTTACCTTAACCATTCCTATCCTACCTTAACCTATTCTATCATATCTTACCCGTTCCTTTCCTACCTTATCCTATTCCATCCTATCTTACCCATTCTAATCCTACCACATCCTACTCTATCTTACCTTACCCGTTACTATCCTACCTAATGCTATCTTAGCCGTTCCTATCTTATCCGATTATATCATACCTTAGCCGTTCCTAACCTATCTTATCCTATCTTACACATTCTTATCCTACCACATCCTATGCTATCTTGCCCTAGTCATTCCAATCCTACCTTATACTATTCTATCTCATATTACTCTTTCCTAACCAGCTTATTTTATCATATCTTAGCCGTTCCTATGCTACCTTATCCTATTCTATCTTACCTTTAGCCATTGCTATCGTACCTTATTCTATTCTATCATATCTTAGCCGTTAATATACTACCTTATTCTATTCCATCCTATCTTACCCATTCTAATCCAACCACATGCTATTCTATCTTACAATTGGCATTCCTATCCTACCTTATCCTATTCTATCATATCTTAGCCGTTCCTATCCTACCTTATTCTATCTTACACATTCTTATCCGACCACATCCGATTCCATCTTACCTTAACCATTCCTATCCTACCTTACCCTATTCTATCATATCTTACCCGTTCCTTTCCTACCTCATCCTATTCCATCCTATCTTACCCATTCTAATCCTACCACATCCTATTCTATCTTAAAATTGGCATTCCTATCATACCTTATCCTATTCTATTATATCTTAGCCGTTCCTATCCTATCTTATCCTATCCTACACATTCTTATCCTACAACATCCAATCCTATCTTACCTTAACCATTCCTATCCTACCTTATCCTATCCTATCTTACCTTAACCATTCCTATCCTACCTTAACCTATTCTATCATATCTTACCCGTTCCTTTCCTACCTTATCCTATTCCATCCTATCTTACCCATTCTAATCCTACCACATCCTACTCTATCTTACCTTACCCGTTACTATCCTACCTAATGCTATCTTAGCCGTTCCTATCTTATCCGATTATATCATACCTTAGCCGTTCCTAACCTATCTTATCCTATCTTACACATTCTTATCCTACCACATCCTATGCTATCTTGCCCTAGTCATTCCAATCCTACCTTATACTATTCTATCTCATATTACTCTTTCCTAACCAGCTTATTTTATCATATCTTAGCCGTTCCTATGCTACCTTATCCTATTCTATCTTACCTTTAGCCATTGCTATCGTACCTTATTCTATTCTATCATATCTTAGCCGTTAATATACTACCTTATTCTATTCCATCCTATCTTACCCATTCTAATCCAACCACATGCTATTCTATCTTACAATTGGCATTCCTATCCTACCTTATCCTATTCTATCATATCTTAGCCGTTCCTATCCTACCTTATTCTATCTTACACATTCTTATCCGACCACATCCGATTCCATCTTACCTTAACCATTCCTATCCTACCTTACCCTATTCTATCATATCTTACCCGTTCCTTTCCTACCTCATCCTATTCCATCCTATCTTACCCATTCTAATCCTACCACATCCTATTCTATCTTAAAATTGGCATTCCTATCATACCTTATCCTATTCTATTATATCTTAGCCGTTCCTATCCTATCTTATCCTATCCTACACATTCTTATCCTACAACATCCAATCCTATCTTACCTTAACCATTCCTATCCTACCTTATCCTATCCTATCTTACCTTAACCATTCCTATCCTACCTTAACCTATTCTATCATATCTTACCCGTTCCTTTCCTACCTTATCCTATTCCATCCTATCTTACCCATTCTAATCCTACCACATCCTACTCTATCTTACCTTACCCGTTACTATCCTACCTAATGCTATCTTAGCCGTTCCTATCTTATCCGATTATATCATACCTTAGCCGTTCCTAACCTATCTTATCCTATCTTACACATTCTTATCCTACCACATCCTATGCTATCTTGCCCTAGTCATTCCAATCCTACCTTATACTATTCTATCTCATATTACTCTTTCCTAACCAGCTTATTTTATCATATCTTAGCCGTTCCTATGCTACCTTATCCTATTCTATCTTACCTTTAGCCATTGCTATCGTACCTTATTCTATTCTATCATATCTTAGCCGTTAATATACTACCTTATTCTATTCCATCCTATCTTACCCATTCTAATCCAACCACATGCTATTCTATCTTACAATTGGCATTCCTATCCTACCTTATCCTATTCTATCATATCTTAGCCGTTCCTATCCTACCTTATTCTATCTTACACATTCTTATCCGACCACATCCGATTCCATCTTACCTTAACCATTCCTATCCTACCTTACCCTATTCTATCATATCTTACCCGTTCCTTTCCTACCTCATCCTATTCCATCCTATCTTACCCATTCTAATCCTACCACATCCTATTCTATCTTAAAATTGGCATTCCTATCATACCTTATCCTATTCTATTATATCTTAGCCGTTCCTATCCTATCTTATCCTATCCTACACATTCTTATCCTACAACATCCAATCCTATCTTACCTTAACCATTCCTATCCTACCTTATCCTATTATATCTTACCTTAGCCATTCCTATCCTATCTTGGCCTATTCTATCATACCTTAGCCATTTTTATCCTACCTTATCTTATTCTATCTCATATTAGCCGTTCCTATACTACCTTATCCTATCATGTCCTTGCCATTTTCATCCTAGCAAACCCTATTCTATCTTAGCTTACCCGTTGCTATCGTACCTAATGCTATCTTAGCCGTTCCTATCTAATCCGATTATATCATACCTTAGCCGTTCCTAACCTACCTTATCCTATCTTATACATTCTTATCCTACCACATCCTATTCTATCTTGCCCTAGTCATTCCAATCCTACCTTATACTATTCTATCTCAAATTACTCTTTCCTAACCAGCATATTCTATCATATCTTATCCGTTCCTATGCTACCTTATCCTATTCTATCATATCTTACCCGTTCCTTTCCTACCTAATCCTATTCCATCCTATCTTACCCATTCTAATCCTACCACATCCTATTCTATCTTACAATTGGCATTCCTATCATACCTTATCCTATTCTATTATATCTTAGCCGTTCCTATCCTATCTTATCCTATCTTACACATTCTTATCCTACCACATCCTATTCTATCTTGCCCTAGTCATTCCAATCCTACCTAATACTATTCTATATTAAATTACTCTTTACTAACCAGCATATTCTATCATATCTTAGCCGTTCCTATCCTATCTTATCCTATCCTACACATTCTTATCCTACCACATCATATCCTATCTTACCTTAGCCATTCCTATCCTATCTTGGCCTATTCTATCATACCTTAGCCATTTTCATCCTACCACATCCTATTCTATCTTAGCTTACCCGTTGCTATCCCACCTAATTCTATCTTAGCCGTTCCTATCTTATACGATTCTATAATACCTCAGCTGTTCCTATCCTACCTTATACTAATCTATCTTAAATTACTCTTTACTAACCAGCATATTCTATCATATCTTAGCCGTTCCTATGCTACCTTATCCTATTCTATATTACCTTCAGCCATTGCTATCCTACCTTATTCTATTCTATCATATCTTAGCCGTTCATATGCTACCTTATTCTATTCCATCCTATCTTACCCATTCTAATCCTACCACATGCTATTCTATCTTACAATTGGCATTCCTATCCTACCTTATCCTATTCTTTTATATCTTAGCCGTTCCTACCCTACCTTATACTATCTTACACATTCTTATCCTACCACATCCTATCCTATCTTACCGTAACCATTCCTATCCTACCTTACCCTTTTCTATCATATCTTACCCGTTCCTTTCCTACCTTATCCTATTCCATCCTATCTTACACATTCTAATCCTACCATATCCTATTCTATCTTACAATTGGCATTCCTATCCTACCTTATCCTATTCTATTATATCTAAGCCGTTCCTATCCTACCTTATCCTATCTTACACATTCTTATCCTACCACATCCTATTCTATCTTACCTTAACCATTCCTATCCTACCTTATCCTATTCTATTATATCTTAGCCGTTCCAATCCTATCTTATCCTATCCTACACATTCTTATCCTACCACATCATATCCTATCTTACCTTAACCATTCCTATCCTACCTTATCCTATTCTATCTTACCTTCGCCATTCCTATCCTATCTTGGCCTATTCTATTATACCTTATCCTATTCTATTATATCTTAGCCGTTCCTATCCTATCTTATCCTATCCTACACATTCTTATCCTACAACATCCTATCCTATCTTACCTTAACCATTCCTATCCTACCTTATCCTATTCAATCTTACCTTAGCCATTCCTATCCTAGCTTGGCCTATTCTATCATACCTTAGCCATTTTTATCCTACCTTATCTTATTCTATCTTAGCTTAACCGTTGCTATCCTACCTAATTCTATCTTAGCCATTCCTATCTTATACGATTCTATCATACCTCAGCTGTTCCTATCGTACCTTATCCTATTCTATCTTATATTACTCTTTCCTAACCAGCTTATTCTATCATATCTTAGCCGTTCCTATGCTACCTTATCCTGTTCTATCTTACCTTAGCCATCCCTATGCTACCTTCTCCTATTCTATCTTACCTTTATCCATTCCTATCCTACCTTATCCTATCCAATAATATCTTAGCCGTTCATATGCTACCACATCCTATGCTATCATACCATAGCCATTCCTATCCTACCTTTTCATATTCTACCTTTTCATATTCACATCCTACTCTATCTTACCTTACCCGTTGCTATCCTACCAAATGCTATCTTAGCCGTTCCTATCTTATACGATTATATCATACCTTAGCCGTTCCTAACCTACCTTATCCTATCTTACACATTCTTATCCTACCACATCGTATTCTATCTTGCCCTAGTCATTCCAAACCTACCTTATACTATTCTATCTTAAATTACTCTTTACTAACCAGCATATTCTATCATATCTTAGCCGTTCCTATGCTACCTTATCCTATTCTATATTACCTTTAGCCATTACTATCCTACCTTATTCTATTCTATCATATCTTAGCCGTTCATATGCTACCTTATTCTATTCCATCCTATCTTACCCATTCTAATCCTACCACATGCTATTCTATCTTACAATTGGCATTCCAATCCTACCTTATACTATTCTATCTTAAATTACTCTTTACTAACCAGCATATTCTATCATATCTTAGCCGTTCCTATCCTATCTTATCCTATCCTACACATTCTTATCCTACCACATCATATCCTATCTTACCTTAACCATTCCTATGCTACCTTATCCTATTCTATCTTACCTTAGCCATTCCTATCCTATCTTGGCCTATTCTATCATACCTTAGCCATTTTCATCCTACCACATCCTATTCTATCTTAGCTTACCCGTTGCTATCCCACCTAATTCTATCTTAGCCGTTCCTATCTTATACGATTCTATAATACCTCAGCTGTTCCTATCCTACCTTATACTATTCTATCTTAAATTACTCTTTACTAACCAGCATATTCTATCATATCTTAGCCGTTCCTATGCTACCTTATCCTATTCTATATTACCTTCAGCCATTGCTATCCTACCTTATTCTATTCTATCATATCTTAGCCGTTCATATGCTACCTTATTCTATTCCATCCTATCTTACCCATTCTAATCCTACCACATGCTATTCTATCTTACAATTGGCATTCCTATCCTACCTTATCCTATTCTTTTATATCTTAGCCGTTCCTACCCTACCTTATACTATCTTACACATTCTTATCCTACCACATCCTATCCTATCTTACCTTAACCATTCCTATCCTACCTTATCCTATTCTATTATATCTTAGCCGTTCCAATCCTATCTTATCCTATCCTACACATTCTTATCCTACCACATCATATCCTATCTTACCTTAACCATTCCTATCCTACCTTATCCTATTCTATCTTACCTTCGCCATTCCTATCCTATCTTGGCCTATTCTATCATACCTTATCCTATTCTATTATATCTTAGCCGTTCCTATCCTATCTTATCCTATCCTACACATTCTTATCCTACAACATCCTATCCTATCTTACCTTAACCATTCCTATCCTACCTTATCCTATTCAATCTTACCTTAGCCATTCCTATCCTATCTTGGCCTATTCTATCATACCTTAGCCATTTTTATCCTACCTTATCTTATTCTATCTTAGCTTAACCGTTGCTATCCTACCTAATTCTATCTTAGCCATTCCTATCTTATACGATTCTATCATACCTCAGCTGTTCCTATCGTACCTTGTCCTATTCTATCTTATATTACTCTTTCCTAACCAGCTTATTCTATCATATCTTAGCCGTTCCTATGCTACCTTATCCTGTTCTATCTTACCTTAGCCATCCCTATGCTACCTTCTCCTATTCTATCTTACCTTTATCCATTCCTATCCTACCTTATCCTATCCAATAATATCTTAGCCGTTCATATGCTACCACATCCTATGCTATCATACCATAGCCATTCCTATCCTACCTTTTCATATTCTACCTTTTCATATTCACATCCTACTCTATCTTACCTTACCCGTTGCTATCCTACCAAATGCTATCTTAGCCGTTCCTATCTTATACGATTATATCATACCTTAGCCGTTCCTAACCTACCTTATCCTATCTTACACATTCTTATCCTACCACATCGTATTCTATCTTGCCCTAGTCATTCCAAACCTACCTTATACTATTCTATCTTAAATTACTCTTTACTAACCAGCATATTCTATCATATCTTAGCCGTTCCTATGCTACCTTATCCTATTCTATATTACCTTTAGCCATTACTATCCTACCTTATTCTATTCTAACATATCTTAGCCGTTCATATGCTACCTTATTCTATTCCATCCTATCTTACCCATTCTAATCCTACCACATGCGATTCTATCTTACAATTGGCATTCCAATCCTACCTTATACTATTCTATCTTAAATTACTCTTTACTAACCAGCATATTCTATCATATCTTAGCCGTTCCTATCCTATCTTATCCTATCCTACACATTCTTATCCTACCACATCATATCCTATCTTACCTTAACCATTCCTATGCTACCTTATCCTATTCTATCTTACCTTAGCCATTCCTATCCTATCTTGGCCTATTCTATCATACCTTAGCCATTTTCATCCTACCACATCCTATTCTATCTTAGCTTACCCGTTGCTATCCCACCTAATTCTATCTTAGCCGTTCCTATCTTATACGATTCTATAATACCTCAGCTGTTCCTATCCTACCTTATACTATTCTATCTTAAATTACTCTTTACTAACCAGCATATTCTATCATATCTTAGCCGTTCCTATGCTACCTTATCCTATTCTATATTACCTTCAGCCATTGCTATCCTACCTTATTCTATTCTATCATATCTTAGCCGTTCATATGCTACCTTATTCTATTCCATCCTATCTTACCCATTCTAATCCTACCACATGCTATTCTATCTTACAATTGGCATTCCTATCCTACCTTATCCTATTCTTTTATATCTTAGCCGTTCCTACCCTACCTTATACTATCTTACACATTCTTATCCTACCACATCCTATCCTATCTTACCTTAACCATTCCTATCCTACCTTATCCTATTCTATTATATCTTAGCCGTTCCAATCCTATCTTATCCTATCCTACACATTCTTATCCTACCACATCATATCCTATCTTACCTTAACCATTCCTATCCTACCTTATACTATTCTATCTTAAATTACTCTTTACTAACCAGCATATTCTATCATATCTTAGCCGTTCCTATGCTACCTTATCCTATTCTATATTACCTTTAGCCATTACTATCCTACCTTATTCTATTCTATCATATCTTAGCCGTTCATATGCTACCTTATTCTATTCCATCCTATCTTACCCATTCTAATCCTACCACATGCTATTCTATCTTACAATTGGCATTCCAATCCTACCTTATACTATTCTATCTTAAATTACTCTTTACTAACCAGCATATTCTATCATATCTTAGCCGTTCCTATGCTACCTTATCCTATTCTATCTTACCTTTAGCCATTGCTATCCTACCTTATTCTATTCTATCTTGCAATTGGCATTCCTATCCTACCTTATCCTATTCTATCATATCTTAGCCGTTCCTATCCTACCTTATCCTATCTTACACATTCTTATCCTACCACATCCTATTCTATCTTACCTTAACCATTCCTATCCTACCTTACCCTTTTCTATCATATCTTACCCGTTCCTTTCCTACCTTATTCTATTCCATCCTATCTTACCCATTCTAATCCTAACACATGCTATTCTATCTTACAATTGGCATTCCTATCCTACCTTATCCTATTCTTTTATATCTTAGCCGTTCCTATCCTATCTTATCCTATCCTACACATTCTTATCCTACCACATCCTATTATATCTTGCCCTAGTCATTCCAATCCTACCTTATGCTATTCTGTCTCATATTACTCTTTCCTAACCAGCTTATTTTATCATATCTTAGCCGTTCCTATGCTACCTTATCCTATTCTATCTTACCTTTAGCCATTGCTATCGTACCTTATTCTATTCTATCATATCTTAGCCGTTCATATGCTACCTTATTCTATTCCATCCTATCTTACCCATTCTAATCCAACCACATGCTATTCTATCTTACAATTGGCATTCCTATCCTACCTTATCCTATTCTTTTATATCTTAGCCGTTCCTATCCTATCTTATCCTATCCTACACATTCTTATCCTACTACATCCTATCCTATCTTAACCATTCCTATCCTACCTTAACCTATTCTATCATATCTTACCCGTTCCTTTCCTACCTTATCCTATTCCATCCTATCTTACCCATTCTAATCCAACCACATCCTATTCTATCTTACATTTGGCATTCCTATCCTATCTTATCCTATTCTATTATATCTTAGCCGTTCCTATCCTATCTTATCCTATCCTACACATTCTTATCCTACAACATCCTATCCTATCTTACCTTAACCATTCCTATCCTACCTTATCCTATTCTATCTTACCTTAGCCATTCCTATCCTATCTTGGCCTATTCTATCATACCTTAGCCATTTTTATCCTATCTTATCTTATTCTATCTCATATTAGCCGTTCCTATACTACCTTATCCTATCATGCCTTTGCCATTTTCATCGTACCATATCCTATTCAATCTTAGCTTACCCGTTGCTATCGTACCTAATGCTCTTAGCCGTTCCTATTTAATCCGATTATATCATACCTTAGCCGTTCCTAACCTACCTTATCCTATCTTACACATTCTTATCCTACCACATCCTATTCTATCTTGCCCTAGTCATTCCAATCCTACCTTATACTATTCTATCTCAAATTACTCTTTCCTAACCAGCATATTCTATCATATCTTATCCGTTCCTATGCTACCTTATCCTATTCTATCATATCTTACCCGTTCCTTTCCTACCTCATCCTATTCCATCCTATCTTACACATTCTTATCCTACCACATCCTATTCTATCTTGCCCTAGTCATTCCAATCCTACCTAATACTATTCTATATTAAATTACTCTTTACTAACCAGCATATTCTATCATATCTTAGCCGTTCCTATCCTATCTTATCCTATCCTACACATTCTCATCCTACCACATCATATCCTATCTTAACTTAACCATTCCTATGCTACCTTATCCTATTCTATCTTACCTTAGCCATTCCTATCCTATCTTGGCCTATTCTATCATACCTTAGCAATTTTCATCCTACCACATCCTATTCTATCTTAGCTTACCCGTTGCTATCCTACCTAATTCTATCTTAGCCGTTCCTATCTTATACGATTCTATAATACCTCAGCTGTTCCTATCCTACCTTATACTATTCTATCTTAAATTACTCTTTACTAACCAGCATATTCTATCATATCTTAGCCGTTCCTATGCTACCTTATCCTATTCTATATTACCTTCAGCCATTGCTATCCTACCTTATTCTATTCTATCATATCTTAGCCGTTCATATGCTACCTTATTCTATTCCATCCTATCTTACCCATTCTAATCCTACCACATGCTATTCTATCTTACAATTGGCATTCCTATTCTACCTTATCCTATTCTTTTATATCTTAGCCGTTCCTATCCTACCTTATCCTATCTTACACATTCTTATCCTACCACATCCTATCCTATCTTACCTTAACCATTCCTATCCTACCTTACCCTTTTCTATCATATCTTACCCGTTCCTTTCCTACCTTATCCTATTCCATCCTATCTTACACATTCTAATCCTACCATATCCTATTCTATCTTACAATTGGCATTCCTATCCTACCTTATCCTATTCTATTATATCTAAGCCGTTCCAATCCTACCTTATCCTATCTTACACATTCTTATCCTACCACATCCTATTCTATCTTACCTTAACCATTCCTATCCTACCTTATCCTATTCTATTATATCTTAGCCGTTCCAATCCTATCTTATCCTATCCAACACATTCTTATCCTACCACATCATATCCTATCTTACCTTAACCATTCCTATCCTACCTTATCCTATTCTATCTTACCTTCGCCATTCCTATCCTATCTTGGCCTATTCTATCATACCTTATCCTATTCTATTATATCTTAGCCGTTCCTATCCTATCTTATCCTATCCTACACATTCTTATCCTACAACATCCTATCCTATCTTACCTTAACCATTCCTATCCTACCTTATCCTATTCAATCTTACCTTAGCCATTCCTATCCTATCTTGGCCTATTCTATCATACCTTAGCCATTTTTATCCTACCTTATCTTATTCTATCTTAGCTTAACCGTTGCTATCCTACCTAATTCTATCTTAGCCGTTCCTATCTTATACGATTCTATCATACCTCAGCTGTTCCTATCGTACCATATCCTATTCTATCTTATATTACTCTTTCCTAACCAGCTTATTCTATCATATCTTTGCCGTTCCTATGCTACCTTCTCCTATTCTATCTTACCTTAGCCATTCCTATGCTACCTTCTCCTATTCTATCTTACCTTTATCCATTCCTATCCTACCTTATCCTATCCTATAATGTCGTAGCCGTTCATATGCTACCACATCCTATTCTATCATACCTTAGCCATTCCTATCCTATCTTATCTTATTCTGTCTCATATTAGCCGTTCCAAACCAGCTTATTCCCTCATATCTTAGCCGTTCCTATACTACCTTATCCTATTTTATCATATCTTAGCCATTCTTATCCTACCACATCCTGCTCTATCTTACCTTACCCGTTGCTATCCAACCAAATGCTATTTAAGCCGTTCCTATCTTATCCGATTATATCATACCTTAGCCGTTCGTAACCTACCTTATCTTATCTTACACATTCTTATCCTACCACATCCTATTCTATCTTGCCCTAGTCATTCCAATCCTACCTTATACTATTCTATCTCATATTACTCTTTCCTAACCAGCTTATTCTATCATATCTTAGCCGTTCCTATGCTACCTTATCCTATTCTATCTTACAATTGGCATTCCTATCCTACCTTATCCTATTCTATCTTACCTTAACCATTCCTATCCTACCTTAGCCTATACTATCATATCTTACCCGTTCCTTTCCTACCTTATCCTATTCCATCCTATCTTACCCATTCTTATCCTACCACATCCTATCCTATCTTACCTTAACCTTTCCTATCCTACCTTATCCTATTCTATCTTACCTTAGCCATTCCTATCCTATCTTGGCCTATTCTATCATACCTTAGCCATTTTTATCCTACCTTATCTTATTCTATCTTATATTAGCCGTTCCTATACCACCTTATCCTATCATATCTTTGCCATTTTCATCCTACCACATCCTATTCTATCTTAGCTTACCCGTTGCTATCCTACCTAATGCTATCTTAGCCGTTCCTATCTTATACGATTCTATCATACCTCAGCTGTTCCTATCGTACCTTATCCTATTCTATCTTATATTACTCTTTCCTAACCAGCTTATTCTATCATATCTTAGCCGTTCCTATGCTACCTTATCCAATTCTATCTTTCCTTTAGCCATTGCTATCCTACCTTATTGTATTCTATCATATCTTAGCCGTTCATATGCTACCTAATTCTATTCCATCCTATCTTACCCATTCTAATCCTACCACATGCTATTCTATCTTACAATTGGCATTCCTATCCTACCTTATCCTATTCTATCATATCATAGCCATTCCTGTCCTACCTTATCCTATCTTACACATTATTATCCTACCACATCCTATTCTATCTTACCTTAACCATTCCTATCCTACCTTAGCCTATTCTATCATATCTTACCCGTTCCTTTCCGACCTTATCCTATTCCATCCTATCTTACCCATTCTAATCCTACCACATCCTATCCTACCTTATCCTATTCTATTATATCTTAGCCGTTCCTATCCTATCTTATCCTATACTACACATTCTTATCCTACCACATCCTATCCTATCTTACCTTAACCATTCCTATCCTACCTTACCCTTTTCTATCATATCTTACCCGTTCCTTTCCTACCTTATCCTATTCCATCCTATCTTACACATTCTAATCCTACCATATCCTATTCTATCTTACAATTGGCATTCCTATCCTACCTTATCCTATTCTATTATATCTAAGCCGTTCCTATCCTACCTTATCCTATCTTACACATTCTTATCCTACCACATCCTATCCTATCTTACCTTAACCATTCCTATCCTACCTTACCCTTTTCTATCATATCTTACCCGTTCCTTTCCTACCTTATCCTATTCCATCCTATCTTACACATTCTAATCCTACCATATCCTATTCTATCTTACAATTGGCATTCCTATCCTACCTTATCCTATTCTATTATATCTAAGCCGTTCCTATCCTACCTTATCCTATCTTACACATTCTTATCCTACCACATCCTATTCTATCTTACCTTAACCATTC
Organism: Brienomyrus brachyistius; assembly: GCF_023856365.1. Classification (NCBI taxonomy): domain Eukaryota; kingdom Metazoa; phylum Chordata; class Actinopteri; order Osteoglossiformes; family Mormyridae; genus Brienomyrus; species Brienomyrus brachyistius. The sequence goes on along the minus strand of NW_026042336.1, from coordinate 500,727 downwards.
CTATCCTACCTTATCCTATTCTATTATATCTTAGCCGTTCCAATCCTATCTTATCCTATCCTACACATTCTTATCCTATCACATCATATCCTATCTTACCTTAACCATTCCTATCCTACCTTATCCTATTCTATCTTACCTTCGCCCTTCCTATCCTATCTTGGCCTATTCTATCATACCTTATCCTATTCTATTATATCTTAGCCGTTCCTATCCTATCTTATCCTATCCTACACATTCTTATCCTACAACATCCTATCCTATCTTACCTTAACCATTCCTATCCTACCTTATCCTATTCAATCTTACCTTAGCCATTCCTATCCTATCTTGGCCTATTCTATCATACCTTAGCCATTTTTATCCTACCTTATCTTATTCTATCTTAGCTTAACCGTTGCTATCCTACCTAATTCTATCTTAGCCATTCCTATCTTATACGATTCTATCATACCTCAGCTGTTCCTATCGTACCTTATCCTATTCTATCTTATATTACTCTTTCCTAACCAGCTTATTCTATCATATCTTAGCCGTTCCTATGCTACCTTATCCTGTTCTATCTTATCTTAGCCATCCCTATGCTACCTTCTCCTATTCTATCTTACCTTTATCCATTCCTATCCTACCTTATCCTATCCAATAATATCTTAGCCGTTCATATGCTACCACATCCTATGCTATCATACCATAGCCATTCCTATCCTACCTTTTCATATTCTACCTTTTCATATTCACATCCTACTCTATCTTACCTTACCCGTTGCTATCCTACCAAATGCTATCTTAGCCGTTCCTATCTTATACGATTATATCATACCTTAGCCGTTCCTAACCTACCTTATCCTATCTTACACATTCTTATCCTACCACATCGTATTCTATCTTGCCCTAGTCATTCCAATCCTACCTCATACTATTCTATCTTAAATTACTCTTTACTAACCAGCATATTCTATCATATCTTAACCGTTCCTATGCTACCTTATCCTATTCTATATTACCTTTAGCCATTACTATCCTACCTTATTCTATTCTATCATATCTTAGCCGTTCATATGCTACCTTATTCTATTCCATCCTATCTTACCCATTCTAATCCTACCACATGCTATTCTATCTTACAATTGGCATTCCAATCCTACCTTATACTATTCTATCTTAAATTACTCTTTACTAACCAGCATATTCTATCATATCTTAGCCGTTCCTATCCTACCTTATCCTATCTTACACATTCTTATCCTACCACATCCTATTCTATCTTACCTTAACCATTCCTATCCTACCTTACCCTTTTCTATCATATCTTACCCGTTCCTTTCCTACCTTATTCTATTCCATCCTATCTTACCCATTCTAATCCTAACACATGCTATTCTATCTTACAATTGGCATTCCTATCCTACCTTATCCTATTCTTTTATATCTTAGCCGTTCCTATCCTATCTTATCCTATCCTACACATTCTTATCCTACCACATCCTATTATATCTTGCCCTAGTCATTCCAATCCTACCTTATGCTATTCTGTCTCATATTACTCTTTCCTAACCAGCTTATTTTATCATATCTTAGCCGTTCCTATGCTACCTTATCCTATTCTATCTTACCTTTAGCCATTGCTATCGTACCTTATTCTATTCTATCATATCTTAGCCATTCATATGCTACCTTATTCTATTCCATCCTATCTTACCCATTCTAATCCAACCACATGCTATTCTATCTTACAATTGGCATTCCTATCCTACCTTATCCTATTCTTTTATATCTTAGCCGTTCCTATCCTATCTTATCCTATCCTACACATTCTTATCCTACTACATCCTATCCTATCTTAACCATTCCTATCCTACCTTAACCTATTCTATCTTATCTTACCCGTTCCTTTCCTACCTTATCCTATTCCATCCTATCTTACCCATTCTAATCCTACCACATCCTATTCTATCTTACATTTGGCATTCCTATCCTATCTTATCCTATTCTATTATATCTTAGCCGTTCCTATCCTATCTTATCCTATCCTACACATTCTTATCCTACAACATCCTATCCTATCTTACCTTAACCATTCCTATCCTACCTTATCCTATTCTATCTTACCTTAGCCATTCCTATCCTATCTTGGCCTATTCTATCATACCTTAGCCATTTTTATCCTATCTTATCTTATTCTATCTCATATTAGCCGTTCCTATACTACCTTATCCTATCATGCCTTTGCCATTTTCATCGTACCATATCCTATTCAATCTTAGCTTACCCGTTGCTATCGTACCTAATGCTCTTAGCCGTTCCTATTTAATCCGATTTTATCATACCTTAGCCGTTCCTAACCTACCTTATCCTATCTTACACATTCTTATCCTACCACATCCTATTCTATCTTGCCCTAGTCATTCCAATCCTACCTTATACTATTCTATCTCAAATTACTCTTTCCTAACCAGCATATTCTATCATATCTTATCCGTTCCTATGCTACCTTATCCTATTCTATCATATCTTACCCGTTCCTTTCCTACCTCATCCTATTCCATCCTATCTTACCCATTCTAATCCTACCACATCCTATTCTATCTTACAATTGGCATTCCTATCATACCTTATCCTATTCTATTATATCTTAGCCGTTCCTATCCTATCTTACACATTCTTATCCTACCACATCCTATTCTATCTTGCCCTAGTCATTCCAATCCTACCTAATACTATTCTATATTAAATTACTCTTTACTAACCAGCATATTCTATCATATCTTAGCCGTTCCTATCCTATCTTATCCTATCCTACACATTCTTATCCTACCACATCATATCCTATCTTAACTTAACCATTCCTATGCTACCTTATCCTATTCTATCTTACCTTAGCCATTCCTATCCTATCTTGGCCTATTCTATCATACCTTAGCCATTTTCATCCTACCACATCCTATTCTATCTTAGCTTACCCGTTGCTATCCTACCTAATTCTATCTTAGCCGTTCCTATCTTATACGATTCTATAATACCTCAGCTGTTCCTATCCTACCTTATACTATTCTATCTTAAATTACTCTTTACTAACCAGCATATTCTATCATATCTTAGCCGTTCCTATGCTACCTTATCCTATTCTATATTACCTTCAGCCATTGCTATCCTACCTTATTCTATTCTATCATATCTTAGCCGTTCATATGCTACCTTATTCTATTCCATCCTATCTTACCCATTCTAATCCTACCACATGCTATTCTATCTTACAATTGGCATTCCTATTCTACCTTATCCTATTCTTTTATATCTTAGCCGTTCCTATCCTACCTTATCCTATCTTACACATTCTTATCCTACCACATCCTATCCTATCTTACCTTAACCATTCCTATCCTACCTTATCCTATTCTATCTTACCTTAGCCATTCCTATCCTATCTTGGCCTATTCTATCATAACTTAGCCATTTTTATCCTACCTTATCTTATTCTATCTCATATTAGCCGTTCCTATACTACCTTATCCTATCATATCTTTGCCATTTTCATCCTACCACATCCTATTCTATCTTCGCGTACCCATTGCTATCCTACCTAATAATATCTTAGCCATGCCTGTCTTATACGTTTCTATCATACCTCAGCTGTTCCTATCATACCTCATCCTATTCTATCTTATATTACTCTTTCCTAACCAGCTTATTCTATCATATCTTAGCCGTTCCTATGCTACCTTATCCTATTCTATCTTACCTTAGCCATTCCTATGCTACCTTCTCCTATTCTATCTTACCTTTATCCATTCCTATCCTACCTTATCCTATCCTATAATATCTTAGCCGTTCATATGCTACCACATCCTATTCTATCATACCTTAGCCATTCCTATCCTACCTTATCTTATTCTGTCTTATATTAGCCGTTCCAAACCAGCTTATTCCCTCATATCTTAACCGTTCCTATACTACCTTATCCTATTTTATCATATCTTAGCCATTCTTATCCTACCACATCCTACTCTCTTACCTTACCCGTTGCTATCCTACCAAATGCTATCTTAGCCGTTCCTATCTCATCCGATTATGTCATACCTTAGCCGTTCCTAACGTACTTTATCCTATCTTACACATTCTTATCCTACCACATCCTATTATATCTTGCCCAAGTCATTCCAATCCTACCTTATACTATTCTATCTCATATTATTCTTTGCTAACCAGCTTATTCTATCATATCTTAGCCATTCCTATGCTACCTTATCCAATTCTATCTTACCTTTAGCCATTGCTATCCTACCTTATTCTATTCTATCATATCTTAGCCGTTCATATGCTACCTTATTCTAATCCATCCGATCTTACCCATTCTAATCCTACCACATGCAATTCTATCTTACAATTGGCATTCCTATTCTACCTTATCCTATTCTTTTATATCTTAGCCGTTCCTATCCTATCTTATCCTATCCTACACATTCTTATCCTACCTCATCCTATCCTATCTTACCTTAACCATTCCTATCCTACCTTAGCATATTCTACCATATCTTACACGTTCCTTTCCTACCTCATCCTATTCCATCCTATCTTACCCATTCTAATCCTACCACATCCTATCCTACCTTATCCTATTCTATTATATCTTAGCCGTTCCTATCCTATCTTATCCTATACTACACATTCTTATCCTACCACATCCTATTCTATCTTGCCCTAATCATTCCAATCCTACCTTATACTATTCTATCTCATATTACTCTATCATAAACAGCTTATTCTATCATATATTAGCCACTCCTATGCTACCTTATCCAATTCTATCTTACCTTTAGCCATTGCTATCCTACCTTATTCTATTCTATCATATCTTAGCCGTTCATATGCTACCTTATTCTATTCCATCCGATCTTACCCATTCTAATCCTACCACATGCTATTCTATCTTACCTTAACCATTCCTATCCTACCTTATCCTATTCTATCTTACCTTCGCCATTCCTATCCTATCTTGGCCTATTCTATCATACCTTAGCCATTTTTATCCTACCTTATCTTATTCTATCTCATATTAGCCGTTCCTATACCACCTTATCCTATCATATCTTTGCCATTTTCATCATACCATATCCTATTCTTTCTTAGCTTACCCGTTGCTATCCTACCTAATGATATCTTAGCCGTTCCTATCTTATACGATTCTATCATACCTCAGCTGTTCCAATCCTACGTTATATTATTTTATCTCATATTAGTCTTTCCTAACCAGCTTATTCTATAATATCTTAGCCGTTCCTATGCTACCTTATCCTGTTCTATCTTACCTTAGACATCCCTATGCTACCTTCTCCTATTCTATCTTACCTTTATCCATTCCTATCCTACCTTATACTATCCTGTAATATCTTAGCTGTTCATATGCTACCACATCCTATTCTATCATACCTTAGCCATTCCTATCCTACCTTATCTTACTCTGTCTTATATTAGCCGTTCCAAACCAGCTTATTCCCTCATATCTTAGCCGTTCCTATACTACCTTATCCTATTTTATCATATCTTAGCCAATCTTATCCTACCACATCCTACTCTATCTTACCTTACCCGTTGCTATCGTACCAAATGCTATCTTAGCCGTTCCTATCTTATCCGATTATATCATACCTTAGCCGTTCCTAACCTACCTTATCCTATCTTAAACATTCTTATCCTACCACATCCTATTCTATCTTGCGCTAGTCATTACAATCCTACCTTATACTATTCTTTCTCATATTACTCTTTCCTAACCAGCTTATTCTATCATATCTTAGCCGTTCCTATGCTACCTTATCCTATATTATCATATCTTAGCCATTCTTAACCTACCACATCCTACTCTATCTTACTTTACCCGTTGCTATCCTACCAAATGCTATCTTAGCTGTTCCTATCTAATCCGATTATATCATTCCTTAGCCATTCCTAACCTACCTTATCCTATTCTTTTATATCTTAGCCGTTCCTATCCTATCTTATCCTATACTACACATTCTTATCCTACCACATCCTATTCTATCTTGCCCTAATCATTCCAATCCTACCTTATACTATTCTATCTCATATTACTCTATCCTAACCAGCTTATTCTATCATATCTTAGCCGTTCCTTTGCTACCTTATCCAATTCTATCTTACCTTTAGCCATTGCTATCCTACCTTATTCTATTCTATCATATATTAGCCGTTCATATGCTACCTTATTCTATTCCATCCTATCGTACCCATTCTAATCCTACCACATGCTATTCTATCTTACAATTGGCATTCCTATTCTACCTTATCCTATTCTTTTATATCTTAGCCGTTCCTATCCTATCTTATCCTATACTACACATTCTTATCCTACCACATCCTATCCTATCTTACCTTAACCATTCCTATCCTACCTTACCCTTTTCTATCATATCTTACCCGTTCCTTTCCTACCTTATCCTATTCCATCCTATCTTACACATTCTAATCCTACCATATCCTATTCTATCTTACCTTAGCCATTCCTATCCTATCTTGGCCTATTCTATCATACCTTAGCCATTTTTATCCAACCTTATCTTATTCTATCTCATATTAGCCGTTCCAATACTACCTTATCCTATCATATCTTTGCCATTTTCATCCTACCACATCCTATTCTAACTTCGCGTACCCATTGCTATCCTACCTAATGATATCTTAGCCATGCCTGTCTTATACGTTTCTATCATACCTCAGCTGTTCCTATCAGACCTTATCCTATTCTATCTTATATTACTCTTTCCTAACCAGCTTATTCTATCATATCTTAGCCGTTCCTATGCTACCTTATCCTATTCTATCTTACCTTAGCCATTCCTATGCTACCTTCTCCTATTCTATCTTACCTTTATCCATTCCTATCCTACCTTATCCTATCCTGTAATATCTTAGCCGTTCATATGCAACCACATCCTATTCTATCATACCTTTATCCATTCCTATCCTACCTTATCCTATCCTGTAATATCTTAGCCGTTCATATGCAACCACATCCTATTCTATCTTACCTTTATCCATTCCTATCCTACCTTATCTTATTCTGTCTTATATTAGCCGTTCCAAACCAGCTTATTCCCTCATATCTTAACCGTTCTTATACTACCTTATCCTATTTTATCATATCTTAGCCATTCTTATCCTGCCACATCCTACTCTCTTACCTTACCCGTTGCTATCCTACCAAATGCTATCTTAGCCGTTCCTATCTCATCCGATTATATCATACCTTAGCCATTCCTAACCTACCTTATCCTATCTTACACATTCTTATCCTACCAAATCCTATTCTGTCTTGACCTAGTCATTCCAATCCTACGTTATACTATTCTATCTCATATTACTCTTTCCTAACCAGCTTATTCTATCATATCTTAGCCGTTCCTATGCTACCTTATCCAATTCTATCTTACCTTTAGCCATTGCTATCCTACCTTATTCTATTCTATCATATATTAGCCGTTCATATGCTACCTTATTCTATTCCATCCTATCGTACCCATTCTAATCCTACCACATGCTATTCTATCTTACAATTGGCATTCCTATTCTACCTTATCCTATTCTTTTATATCTTAGCCGTTCCTATCCTATCTTATCCTATACTACATATTCTTATCCTACCACATCCTAATCTATCTTGCCCTAATCATTCCAATCCTACCTTATACTATTCTATCTCATATTACTCTATCCTAACCAGCTTATTCTATCATATATTAGCCACTCCTATGCTACCTTATCCAATTCTATCTTACCTTTAGCCATTGCTATCCTACCTTATTCTATTCAATCATATCTTAGCCATTCATATGCTACCTTATTCTATTCCATCCTATCTTACCCATTCTAATCCTACCACATGCTATTCTATCTTACAATTGGCATTCCTATTCTACCTTATCCTATTCTTTTATATCTTAGCCGTTCATATCCTATCTTATCCTACACTACACATTCTTATCCTACCACATCCTATTCTATCTTGCCCTAATCATTCCAATCCTACCTTATACTATTCTATCTCATATTACTCTATCCTAACCAGCTTATTCTATCATATATTAGCCACTCCTATGCTACCTTATCCAATTCTATCTTACCTTTAGCCATTGCTATCCTACCTTATTCTATTCAATCATATCTTAGCCATTCATATGCTACCTTATTCTATTCCATCCTATCTTACCCATTCTAATCCTACCACATGCTATTCTATCTTACAATTGGCATTCCTATTCTACCTTATCCTATTCTTTTATATCTTAGCCGTTCATATCCTATCTTATCCTACACTACACATTCTTATCCTACCACATCCTATTCTATCTTGCCCTAATCATTCCAATCCTACCTTATACTATTCTATCTCATATTACTCTATCCTAACCAGCTTATTCTATCATATCTTAGCCGTTCCTATGCTACCTTATCCAATTCTATCTTACCTTTAGCCATTGCTATCCTACCTTATTCTATTCTATCATATATTAGCCGTTCATATGCTACCTTATTCTATTCCATCCTATCGTACCCATTCTAATCCTACCACATGCTATTCTATCTTACAATTGGCATTCCTATTCTACCTTATCCTATTCTTTTATATCTTAGCCGTTCCTATCCTATCTTATCCTATACTACATATTCTTATCCTACCACATCCTAATCTATCTTGCCCTAGTCATTCCAATCCTACCTTATACTATTCTATCTCATATTACTCTATCCTAACCAGCTTATTCTATCATATATTAGCCGCTCCTATGCTACCTTATCCAATTCTATCTTACCTTTAGCCATTGCTATCCTACCTTATTCTATTCTATCATATCTTAGCCGTTCATATGCTACCTTATTTAATTCCATCCTATCTTACCCATTCTAATCCTACCACATGCTATTCTATCTTACAATTGGCATTCCTATTCTACCTTATCCTATTCTTTTATATCTTAGCCGTTCATATCCTATCTTATCCTATACTACACATTCTTATCCTACCACATCCTATTCTATCTTGCCCTAATCATTCCAATCCTACCTTATACTATTCTATCTCATATTACTCTATCCTAACCAGCTTATTCTATCATATATTAGCCACTCCTATGCTACCTTATCCAATTCTATCTTACCTTTAGCCATTGCTATCCTACCTTATTCTATTCAATCATATCTTAGCCATTCATATGCTACCTTATTCTATTCCATCCTATCTTACCCATTCTAATCCTACCACATGCTATTCTATCTTACAATTGGCATTCCTATTCTACCTTATCCTATTCTTTTATATTTTAGCCGTTCCTATCCTATCTTATCCTATCTTACACATTCTTATCCTACCACATCCTATTCTATCTTACGTTAACCATTCCTATCCTATCTTGGCCTATTCTATCATACCTTAGCCATTTTTATCCTACCTTATCTTATTCTATCTTATATTAGCCATTCCAAACTAGCTTATTCTATCATATCTTAGCCGTTCCTATACTACCTTATCCTACCATATCTTTGCCCTTTTCATCCTACCACATCCTATTCTATCTTACCCTACCCGTTGCTATCCCACCTAATGCCATCTTAGCCGTTACTATCTTATCCGATTCTACCATACCTTAGCCGTTCACATACTACCTTATCCTATCTTACACATTCTTATCCTACCACATCCTATTCTATCTTACCTTAGTCATTCCTATCCTACCTTATACTATTCTATTTATATGACTCTTTCCTAACCAGCTTATTCTATCATATCATAGCCATTCCTATATTACGTTATCCTATTCTATCTTACCTTAGCCATTCCTATCCTACCTTGCCCTATTATATCATATCTTAGCCATTCTTATCCTACCACATCCTATTCTATCTTACCTTAGCCATTCCTATCCTATCTTGGCCTATTCTATCATACCTTGGCCATTCTTATCCTGCCTCATCTTATTCTGTCTTATATTAGCCGTTCGAAACCAGCTTATTCTATCATATTTTAGCCGTACCTATCCTACCTTATGTTATTCCATCATACCTTAGCCGTTCCTATCATACCTTATCCTATTCTATCTTATATTGGCCATTCTAAACCAACTTATTGTATCATAGCTTAGTCGTTCCTATACTACCTAATCCTTTTCTATCTTATTTTAGCAGTTCCAAACCAGCTTATTCTATCATATATTAGCCGCTCCTATGCTACCTTATCCAATTCTATCTTACCTTTAGCCACTGCTATCCTACCTTATTCTATTCTATCATATCTTAGCCGTTCATATGCTACCTTATTCTATTCCATCCGATCTTACCCATTCTAATCCTACCACATGCTATTCTATCTTACAATTGGCATTCCTATTCTACCTTATCCTATTCTTTTATATCTTAGCCGTTCCTATCCTATCTTATCCTATCCTACACATTCTTATCCTACCTCATCCTATCCTATCTTACCTTAACCATTCCTATCCTACCTTAGCATATTCTACCATATCTTACACGTTCCTTTCCTACCTCATCCTATTCCATCCTATCTTACCCATTCTAATCCTACCACATCCTATTCTATCTTACAATTGGCATTCCTATCCTACCTTATCCTATTCTATTATATCTTAGCCGTTCCTATCCTATCTTATCCTATCCTACACATTCTTATCCTACCACATCCTATCCTATCTTACCTTAACCATTCCTATCCTACCTTATCCTATTCTATCTTACCTTCGCCATTCCTATCCTATCTTGGCCTATTCTATCATACCTTAGCTATTTTTATCCTACCTTATTTTATTGTATCTCATATTAGCCGTTCCTATACCACCTTATCCTATCATATCTTTGCCATTTTCATCATACCATATCCTATTCTTTCTTAGCTTACCCGTTGCTATCCTACCTAATGCTATCTTAGCCGTTCCTATCTTATACGATTCTATCATACCTCAGCTGTTCCAATCCTACGTTATATTATTTTATCTCATATTAGTCTTTCCTAACCAGCTTATTCTATAATATCTTAGCCGTTCCTATGCTACCTTATCCTGTTCTATCTTACCTTAGACATCCCTATGCTACCTTCTCCTATTCTATCTTACCTTTATCCATTCCTATCCTACCTTATCCTATCCTGTAATATCTTAGCCGTTCATATGCTACCACATCCTATTCTATCATACCTTAGCCATTCCTATCCTACCTTATCTTATTCTGTCTTATATTAGCCGTTCCAAACCAGCTTATTCCCTCATATCTTAGCCGTTCCTATACTACCTTATCCTATTTTATCATATCTTAGCCATTCTTATCCTACCACATCCTACTCTATCTTACCTTACCCGTTGCTATCGTACCAAATGCTATCTTAGCCGTTCCTATCTTATCCGATTACATCATACCTTAGCCGTTCCTAACCTACCTTATCCTATCTTACACATTCTTATCCTACCACATCCTATTCTATCTTGCGCTAGTCATTACAATCCTACCTTATACTATTCTATCTCATATTACTCTTTCCTAACCAGCTTATTCTATCATATCTTAGCCGTTCCTATGCTACCTTATCCTATATTATCATATCTTAGCCATTCTTATCCTACCACATCCAACTCTATCTTACTTTACCCGTTGCTATCCTACCAAATGCTATCTTACTTGTTCCTATCTAATCCGATTATATCATTCCTTAGCCATTCCTAACCTACCTTATCCTATTCTTTTATATCTTAGCCGTTCCTATCCTATCTTATCCTATACTACACATTCTTATCCTACCACATGCTATTGTATCTTGCCCTAGTCATTCCAATCCTACCTTATACTATTCTATCTCATATTACTCTATCCTAACCAGCTTATTCTATCATATATTAGCCGCTCCTATGCTACCTTATCCAATTCTATCTTACCTTTAGCCATTGCTATCCTACCTTATTCTATTCTATCATATCTTAGCCGTTCATACGCTACCTTATTCTATTCCATCCTATCTTACCCATTCTAATCCTACCACATGCTATTCTATCTTATAATTGGCATTCCTATCCTACCTTATCCTATTCTATTATATCTTAGCCGTTCCTCTCCTATCTTATCCTATACTACACATTCTTATCCTACCACATCCTATCCTATCTTACCTTAGCCATTCCTATCCTATCTTGGCCTATTCTATCATATCTTAGCCATTTTTATCCTACCTTATCTTATTCTATCTCATATTAGCCGTTCCTATACTACCTTATCCTATCATATCTTTGCCATTTTCATCCTACCACATCCTATTCTATCTTCGCGTACCCATTGCTATCCTACCTAATAATATCTTAGCCATGCCTGTCTTATACGTTTCTATCATACCTCAGCTGTTCCTATCATACCTCATCCTATTCTATCTTATATTACTCTTTCCTAACCAGCTTATTCTTTTATATCTTAGCCGTTCCTATGCTACCTTATCCTATTCTATCTTACCTTAGCCATTCCTATGCTACCTTCTCCTATTCTATCTTACCTTTATCCATTCCTGTCCTACCTTATCCTATCCTATAATATCTTAGCCGTTCATATGCTACCACATCCTATTCTATCATACCTTAGCCATTCCTATCCTACCTTATCTTATTCTGTCTTATATTAGCCGTTCCAAACCAGCTTATTCTCTCATATCTTAACCGTTCCCATACTACCTTATCCTATTTTATCATATCTTAGCCATTCTTATCCTACCACATCCTACTCTCTTACCTTATCCGTTGCTATCCTACCAAATGCTATCTTAGCCGTTCCTATCTCATCCGATTATGTCATACCTTAGCCGTTCCTAACCTACTTTATCCTATCTTACACATTCTTATCCTACCACATCCTATTATATCTTGCCCAAGTCATTCCAATCCTACCTTATACTATTCTATCTCATATTATTCTTTGCTAACCAGCTTATTCTATCATATCTAAGCCATTCCTATGCTACCTTATCCAATTCTATCTTACCTTTAGCCATTGCTATCCTACCTTATTCTATTCTATCATATCTTAGCCGTTCATATGCTACCTTATTCTAATCCATCCGATCTTACCCATTCTAATCCTACCACATGTAATTCTATCTTACAATTGGCATTCCTATTCTACCTTATCCTATTCTTTTATATCTTAGCCGTTCCTAACCTATCTTATCCTATCCTACACATTCTTATCCTACCTCATCCTATCCTATCTTACCTTAACCATTCCTATCCTACCTTAGCATATTCTACCATATTTTACACGTTCCTTTCCTACCTCATCCTATTCCATCCTATCTTACCCATTCTAATCCTACCACATCCTATTCTATCTTACAATTGGCATTCCTATCCTACCTTATCCTATTCTATTATATCTTAGCCGTTCCTATCCTATCTTATCCTATCCTACACATTCTTATCCTACCACATCCCATCCTATCTTACCTTAACCATTCCTATCCTACCTTATCCTATTCTATCTTACCTTCGCCATTCCTATCCTATCTTGGCCTATTCTATCATACCTTAGCCATTTTTATCCTACCTTATCTTATTCTATCTCATATTAGCCGTTCCTATACCACCTTATCCTATCATATCTTTGCCATTTTCATCATACCATATCCTATTCTTTCTTAGCTTACCCGTTGCTATCCTACCTAATGCTATCTTAGCCGTTCCTATCTTATACGATTCTATCATACCTCAGCTGTTCCAATCCTACGTTATATTATTTTATCTCATATTAGTCTTTCCTAACCAGCTTATTCTATAATATCTTAGCCGTTCCTATGCTACCTTATCCTGTTCTATCTTACCTTAGACATCCCTATGCTACCTTCTCCTATTCTATCTTACCTTTATCCATTCCTATCCTACCTTATCCTATCCTGTAATATCTTAGCCGTTCATATGCTACCACATCCTATTCTATCATACCTTAGCCATTCCTATCCTACCTTATCTTATTCTGTCTTATATTAGCCGTTCCAAACCAGCTTATTCCCTCATATCTTAGCCGTTCCTATACTACCTTATCCTATTTTATCATATCTTAGCCATTCTTATCCTACCACATCCTACTCTATCTTACCTTACCCGTTGCTATCGTACCAAATGCTATCTTAGCCGTTCCTATCTTATCCGATTACATCATACCTTAGCCGTTCCTAACCTACCTTATCCTATCTTACACATTCTTATCCTACCACATCCTATTCTATCTTGCGCTAGTCATTACAATCCTACCTTATACTATTCTATCTCATATTACTCTTTCCTAACCAGCTTATTCTATCATATCTTAGCCGTTCCTATGCTACCTTATCCTATATTATCATATCTTAGCCATTCTTATCCTACCACATCCAACTCTATCTTACTTTACCCGTTGCTATCCTACCAAATGCTATCTTACTTGTTCCTATCTAATCCGATTATATCATTCCTTAGCCATTCCTAACCTACCTTATCCTATTCTTTTATATCTTAGCCCTTCCTATCCTATCTTATCCTATACTACACATTCTTATCCTACCACATGCTATTGTATCTTGCCCTAGTCATTCCAATCCTACCTTATACTATTCTATCTCATATTACTCTATCCTAACCAGCTTATTCTATCATATATTAGCCGCTCCTATGCTACCTTATCCAATTCTATCTTACCTTTAGCCATTGCTATCCTACCTTATTCTATTCTATCATATCTTAGCCGTTCATACGCTACCTTATTCTATTCCATCCTATCTTACCCATTCTAATCCTACCACATGCTATTCTATCTTATAATTGGCATTCCTATCCTACCTTATCCTATTCTATTATATCTTAGCCGTTCCTCTCCTATCTTATCCTATACTACACATTCTTATCCTACCACATCCTATCCTATCTTACCTTAGCCATTCCTATCCTATCTTGGCCTATTCTATCATATCTTAGCCATTTTTATCCTACCTTATCTTATTCTATCTCATATTAGCCGTTCCTATACTACCTTATCCTATCATATCTTTGCCATTTTCATCCTACCACATCCTATTCTATCTTCGCGTACCCATTGCTATCCTACCTAATAATATCTTAGCCATGCCTGTCTTATACGTTTCTATCATACCTCAGCTGTTCCTATCATACCTCATCCTATTCTATCTTATATTACTCTTTCCTAACCAGCTTATTCTTTTATATCTTAGCCGTTCCTATGCTACCTTATCCTATTCTATCTTACCTTAGCCATTCCTATGCTACCTTCTCCTATTCTATCTTACCTTTATCCATTCCTGTCCTACCTTATCCTATCCTATAATATCTTAGCCGTTCATATGCTACCACATCCTATTCTATCATACCTTAGCCATTCCTATCCTACCTTATCTTATTCTGTCTTATATTAGCCGTTCCAAACCAGCTTATTCTCTCATATCTTAACCGTTCCCATACTACCTTATCCTATTTTATCATATCTTAGCCATTCTTATCCTACCACATCCTACTCTCTTACCTTATCCGTTGCTATCCTACCAAATGCTATCTTAGCCGTTCCTATCTCATCCGATTATGTCATACCTTAGCCGTTCCTAACCTACTTTATCCTATCTTACACATTCTTATCCTACCACATCCTATTATATCTTGCCCAAGTCATTCCAATCCTACCTTATACTATTCTATCTCATATTATTCTTTGCTAACCAGCTTATTCTATCATATCTAAGCCATTCCTATGCTACCTTATCCAATTCTATCTTACCTTTAGCCATTGCTATCCTACCTTATTCTATTCTATCATATCTTAGCCGTTCATATGCTACCTTATTCTAATCCATCCGATCTTACCCATTCTAATCCTACCACATGTAATTCTATCTTACAATTGGCATTCCTATTCTACCTTATCCTATTCTTTTATATCTTAGCCGTTCCTAACCTATCTTATCCTATCCTACACATTCTTATCCTACCTCATCCTATCCTATCTTACCTTAACCATTCCTATCCTACCTTAGCATATTCTACCATATTTTACACGTTCCTTTCCTACCTCATCCTATTCCATCCTATCTTACCCATTCTAATCCTACCACATCCTATTCTATCTTACAATTGGCATTCCTATCCTACCTTATCCTATTCTATTATATCTTAGCCGTTCCTATCCTATCTTATCCTATCCTACACATTCTTATCCTACCACATCCCATCCTATCTTACCTTAACCATTCCTATCCTACCTTATCCTATTCTATCTTACCTTCGCCATTCCTATCCTATCTTGGCCTATTCTATCATACCTTAGCCATTTTTATCCTACCTTATCTTATTCTATCTCATATTAGCCGTTCCTATACCACCTTATCCTATCATATCTTTGCCATTTTCATCATACCATATCCTATTCTTTCTTAGCTTACCCGTTGCTATCCTACCTAATGCTATCTTAGCCGTTCCTATCTTATACGATTCTATCATACCTCAGCTGTTCCAATCCTACGTTATATTATTTTATCTCATATTAGTCTTTCCTAACCAGCTTATTCTATAATATCTTAGCCGTTCCTATGCTACCTTATCCTGTTCTATCTTACCTTAGACATCCCTATGCTACCTTCTCCTATTCTATCTTACCTTTATCCATTCCTATCCTACCTTATCCTATCCTGTAATATCTTAGCCGTTCATATGCTACCACATCCTATTCTATCATACCTTAGCCATTCCTATCCTACCTTATCTTATTCTGTCTTATATTAGCCGTTCCAAACCAGCTTATTCCCTCATATCTTAGCCGTTCCTATACTACCTTATCCTATTTTATCATATCTTAGCCATTCTTATCCTACCACATCCTACTCTATCTTACCTTACCCGTTGCTATCGTACCAAATGCTATCTTAGCCGTTCCTATCTTATCCGATTACATCATACCTTAGCCGTTCCTAACCTACCTTATCCTATCTTACACATTCTTATCCTACCACATCCTATTCTATCTTGCGCTAGTCATTACAATCCTACCTTATACTATTCTATCTCATATTACTCTTTCCTAACCAGCTTATTCTATCATATCTTAGCCGTTCCTATGCTACCTTATCCTATATTATCATATCTTAGCCATTCTTATCCTACCACATCCAACTCTATCTTACTTTACCCGTTGCTATCCTACCAAATGCTATCTTACTTGTTCCTATCTAATCCGATTATATCATTCCTTAGCCATTCCTAACCTACCTTATCCTATTCTTTTATATCTTAGCCGTTCCTATCCTATCTTATCCTATACTACACATTCTTATCCTACCACATGCTATTGTATCTTGCCCTAGTCATTCCAATCCTACCTTATACTATTCTATCTCATATTACTCTATCCTAACCAGCTTATTCTATCATATATTAGCCGCTCCTATGCTACCTTATCCAATTCTATCTTACCTTTAGCCATTGCTATCCTACCTTATTCTATTCTATCATATCTTAGCCGTTCATACGCTACCTTATTCTATTCCATCCTATCTTACCCATTCTAATCCTACCACATGCTATTCTATCTTATAATTGGCATTCCTATCCTACCTTATCCTATTCTATTATATCTTAGCCGTTCCTCTCCTATCTTATCCTATACTACACATTCTTATCCTACCACATCCTATCCTATCTTACCTTAGCCATTCCTATCCTATCTTGGCCTATTCTATCATATCTTAGCCATTTTTATCCTACCTTATCTTATTCTATCTCATATTAGCCGTTCCTATACTACCTTATCCTATCATATCTTTGCCATTTTCATCCTACCACATCCTATTCTATCTTCGCGTACCCATTGCTATCCTACCTAATAATATCTTAGCCATGCCTGTCTTATACGTTTCTATCATACCTCAGCTGTTCCTATCATACCTCATCCTATTCTATCTTATATTACTCTTTCCTAACCAGCTTATTCTTTTATATCTTAGCCGTTCCTATGCTACCTTATCCTATTCTATCTTACCTTAGCCATTCCTATGCTACCTTCTCCTATTCTATCTTACCTTTATCCATTCCTGTCCTACCTTATCCTATCCTATAATATCTTAGCCGTTCATATGCTACCACATCCTATTCTATCATACCTTAGCCATTCCTATCCTACCTTATCTTATTCTGTCTTATATTAGCCGTTCCAAACCAGCTTATTCTCTCATATCTTAACCGTTCCCATACTACCTTATCCTATTTTATCATATCTTAGCCATTCTTATCCTACCACATCCTACTCTCTTACCTTATCCGTTGCTATCCTACCAAATGCTATCTTAGCCGTTCCTATCTCATCCGATTATGTCATACCTTAGCCGTTCCTAACCTACTTTATCCTATCTTACACATTCTTATCCTACCACATCCTATTATATCTTGCCCAAGTCATTCCAATCCTACCTTATACTATTCTATCTCATATTATTCTTTGCTAACCAGCTTATTCTATCATATCTAAGCCATTCCTATGCTACCTTATCCAATTCTATCTTACCTTTAGCCATTGCTATCCTACCTTATTCTATTCTATCATATCTTAGCCGTTCATATGCTACCTTATTCTAATCCATCCGATCTTACCCATTCTAATCCTACCACATGTAATTCTATCTTACAATTGGCATTCCTATTCTACCTTATCCTATTCTTTTATATCTTAGCCGTTCCTAACCTATCTTATCCTATCCTACACATTCTTATCCTACCTCATCCTATCCTATCTTACCTTAACCATTCCTATCCTACCTTAGCATATTCTACCATATTTTACACGTTCCTTTCCTACCTCATCCTATTCCATCCTATCTTACCCATTCTAATCCTACCACATCCTATTCTATCTTACAATTGGCATTCCTATCCTACCTTATCCTATTCTATTATATCTTAGCCGTTCCTATCCTATCTTATCCTATCCTACACATTCTTATCCTACCACATCCCATCCTATCTTACCTTAACCATTCCTATCCTACCTTATCCTATTCTATCTTACCTTCGCCATTCCTATCCTATCTTGGCCTATTCTATCATACCTTAGCCATTTTTATCCTACCTTATCTTATTCTATCTCATATTAGCCGTTCCTATACCACCTTATCCTATCATATCTTTGCCATTTTCATCATACCATATCCTATTCTTTCTTAGCTTACCCGTTGCTATCCTACCTAATGCTATCTTAGCCGTTCCTATCTTATACGATTCTATCATACCTCAGCTGTTCCAATCCTACGTTATATTATTTTATCTCATATTAGTCTTTCCTAACCAGCTTATTCTATAATATCTTAGCCGTTCCTATGCTACCTTATCCTGTTCTATCTTACCTTAGACATCCCTATGCTACCTTCTCCTATTCTATCTTACCTTTATCCATTCCTATCCTACCTTATCCTATCCTGTAATATCTTAGCCGTTCATATGCTACCACATCCTATTCTATCATACCTTAGCCATTCCTATCCTACCTTATCTTATTCTGTCTTATATTAGCCGTTCCAAACCAGCTTATTCCCTCATATCTTAGCCGTTCCTATACTACCTTATCCTATTTTATCATATCTTAGCCATTCTTATCCTACCACATCCTACTCTATCTTACCTTACCCGTTGCTATCGTACCAAATGCTATCTTAGCCGTTCCTATCTTATCCGATTACATCATACCTTAGCCGTTCCTAACCTACCTTATCCTATCTTACACATTCTTATCCTACCACATCCTATTCTATCTTGCGCTAGTCATTACAATCCTACCTTATACTATTCTATCTCATATTACTCTTTCCTAACCAGCTTATTCTATCATATCTTAGCCGTTCCTATGCTACCTTATCCTATATTATCATATCTTAGCCATTCTTATCCTACCACATCCAACTCTATCTTACTTTACCCGTTGCTATCCTACCAAATGCTATCTTACTTGTTCCTATCTAATCCGATTATATCATTCCTTAGCCATTCCTAACCTACCTTATCCTATTCTTTTATATCTTAGCCCTTCCTATCCTATCTTATCCTATACTACACATTCTTATCCTACCACATGCTATTGTATCTTGCCCTAGTCATTCCAATCCTACCTTATACTATTCTATCTCATATTACTCTATCCTAACCAGCTTATTCTATCATATATTAGCCGCTCCTATGCTACCTTATCCAATTCTATCTTACCTTTAGCCATTGCTATCCTACCTTATTCTATTCTATCATATCTTAGCCGTTCATACGCTACCTTATTCTATTCCATCCTATCTTACCCATTCTAATCCTACCACATGCTATTCTATCTTATAATTGGCATTCCTATCCTACCTTATCCTATTCTATTATATCTTAGCCGTTCCTCTCCTATCTTATCCTATACTACACATTCTTATCCTACCACATCCTATCCTATCTTACCTTAGCCATTCCTATCCTATCTTGGCCTATTCTATCATATCTTAGCCATTTTTATCCTACCTTATCTTATTCTATCTCATATTAGCCGTTCCTATACTACCTTATCCTATCATATCTTTGCCATTTTCATCCTACCACATCCTATTCTATCTTCGCGTACCCATTGCTATCCTACCTAATAATATCTTAGCCATGCCTGTCTTATACGTTTCTATCATACCTCAGCTGTTCCTATCATACCTCATCCTATTCTATCTTATATTACTCTTTCCTAACCAGCTTATTCTTTTATATCTTAGCCGTTCCTATGCTACCTTATCCTATTCTATCTTACCTTAGCCATTCCTATGCTACCTTCTCCTATTCTATCTTACCTTTATCCATTCCTGTCCTACCTTATCCTATCCTATAATATCTTAGCCGTTCATATGCTACCACATCCTATTCTATCATACCTTAGCCATTCCTATCCTACCTTATCTTATTCTGTCTTATATTAGCCGTTCCAAACCAGCTTATTCTCTCATATCTTAACCGTTCCCATACTACCTTATCCTATTTTATCATATCTTAGCCATTCTTATCCTACCACATCCTACTCTCTTACCTTATCCGTTGCTATCCTACCAAATGCTATCTTAGCCGTTCCTATCTCATCCGATTATGTCATACCTTAGCCGTTCCTAACCTACTTTATCCTATCTTACACATTCTTATCCTACCACATCCTATTATATCTTGCCCAAGTCATTCCAATCCTACCTTATACTATTCTATCTCATATTATTCTTTGCTAACCAGCTTATTCTATCATATCTAAGCCATTCCTATGCTACCTTATCCAATTCTATCTTACCTTTAGCCATTGCTATCCTACCTTATTCTATTCTATCATATCTTAGCCGTTCATATGCTACCTTATTCTAATCCATCCGATCTTACCCATTCTAATCCTACCACATGTAATTCTATCTTACAATTGGCATTCCTATTCTACCTTATCCTATTCTTTTATATCTTAGCCGTTCCTAACCTATCTTATCCTATCCTACACATTCTTATCCTACCTCATCCTATCCTATCTTACCTTAACCATTCCTATCCTACCTTAGCATATTCTACCATATTTTACACGTTCCTTTCCTACCTCATCCTATTCCATCCTATCTTACCCATTCTAATCCTACCACATCCTATTCTATCTTACAATTGGCATTCCTATCCTACCTTATCCTATTCTATTATATCTTAGCCGTTCCTATCCTATCTTATCCTATCCTACACATTCTTATCCTACCACATCCCATCCTATCTTACCTTAACCATTCCTATCCTACCTTATCCTATTCTATCTTACCTTCGCCATTCCTATCCTATCTTGGCCTATTCTATCATACCTTAGCCATTTTTATCCTACCTTATCTTATTCTATCTCATATTAGCCGTTCCTATACCACCTTATCCTATCATATCTTTGCCATTTTCATCATACCATATCCTATTCTTTCTTAGCTTACCCGTTGCTATCCTACCTAATGCTATCTTAGCCGTTCCTATCTTATACGATTCTATCATACCTCAGCTGTTCCAATCCTACGTTATATTATTTTATCTCATATTAGTCTTTCCTAACCAGCTTATTCTATAATATCTTAGCCGTTCCTATGCTACCTTATCCTGTTCTATCTTACCTTAGACATCCCTATGCTAACTTCTCCTATTCTATCTTACCTTTATCCATTCCTATCCTACCTTATCCTATCCTGTAATATCTTAGCCGTTCATATGCTACCACATCCTATTCTATCATACCTTAGCCATTCCTATCCTACCTTATCTTATTCTGTCTTATATTAGCCGTTCCAAACCAGCTTATTCCCTCATATCTTAGCCGTTCCTATACTACCTTATCCTATTTTATCATATCTTAGCCATTCTTATCCTACCACATCCTACTCTATCTTACCTTACCCGTTGCTATCGTACCAAATGCTATCTTAGCCGTTCCTATCTTATCCGATTACATCATACCTTAGCCGTTCCTAACCTACCTTATCCTATCTTACACATTCTTATCCTACCACATCCTATTCTATCTTGCGCTAGTCATTACAATCCTACCTTATACTATTCTATCTCATATTACTCTTTCCTAACCAGCTTATTCTATCATATCTTAGCCGTTCCTATGCTACCTTATCCTATATTATCATATCTTAGCCATTCTTATCCTACCACATCCAACTCTATCTTACTTTACCCGTTGCTATCCTACCAAATGCTATCTTACTTGTTCCTATCTAATCCGATTATATCATTCCTTAGCCATTCCTAACCTACCTTATCCTATTCTTTTATATCTTAGCCGTTCCTATCCTATCTTATCCTATACTACACATTCTTATCCTACCACATGCTATTGTATCTTGCCCTAGTCATTCCAATCCTACCTTATACTATTCTATCTCATATTACTCTATCCTAACCAGCTTATTCTATCATATATTAGCCGCTCCTATGCTACCTTATCCAATTCTATCTTACCTTTAGCCATTGCTATCCTACCTTATTCTATTCTATCATATCTTAGCCGTTCATACGCTACCTTATTCTATTCCATCCTATCTTACCCATTCTAATCCTACCACATGCTATTCTATCTTATAATTGGCATTCCTATCCTACCTTATCCTATTCTATTATATCTTAGCCGTTCCTCTCCTATCTTATCCTATACTACACATTCTTATCCTACCACATCCTATCCTATCTTACCTTAGCCATTCCTATCCTATCTTGGCCTATTCTATCATATCTTAGCCATTTTTATCCTACCTTATCTTATTCTATCTCATATTAGCCGTTCCTATACTACCTTATCCTATCATATCTTTGCCATTTTCATCCTACCACATCCTATTCTATCTTCGCGTACCCATTGCTATCCTACCTAATAATATCTTAGCCATGCCTGTCTTATACGTTTCTATCATACCTCAGCTGTTCCTATCATACCTCATCCTATTCTATCTTATATTACTCTTTCCTAACCAGCTTATTCTTTTATATCTTAGCCGTTCCTATGCTACCTTATCCTATTCTATCTTACCTTAGCCATTCCTATGCTACCTTCTCCTATTCTATCTTACCTTTATCCATTCCTGTCCTACCTTATCCTAGCCTATAATATCTTAGCCGTTCATATGCTACCACATCCTATTCTATCATACCTTAGCCATTCCTATCCTACCTTATCTTATTCTGTCTTATATTAGCCGTTCCAAACCAGCTTATTCTCTCATATCTTAACCGTTCCCATACTACCTTATCCTATTTTATCATATCTTAGCCATTCTTATCCTACCACATCCTACTCTCTTACCTTATCCGTTGCTATCCTACCAAATGCTATCTTAGCCGTTCCTATCTCATCCGATTATGTCATACCTTAGCCGTTCCTAACCTACTTTATCCTATCTTACACATTCTTATCCTACCACATCCTATTATATCTTGCCCAAGTCATTCCAATCCTACCTTATACTATTCTATCTCATATTATTCTTTGCTAACCAGCTTATTCTATCATATCTAAGCCATTCCTATGCTACCTTATCCAATTCTATCTTACCTTTAGCCATTGCTATCCTACCTTATTCTATTCTATCATATCTTAGCCGTTCATATGCTACCTTATTCTAATCCATCCGATCTTACCCATTCTAATCCTACCACATGTAATTCTATCTTACAATTGGCATTCCTATTCTACCTTATCCTATTCTTTTATATCTTAGCCGTTCCTAACCTATCTTATCCTATCCTACACATTCTTATCCTACCTCATCCTATCCTATCTTACCTTAACCATTCCTATCCTACCTTAGCATATTCTACCATATTTTACACGTTCCTTTCCTACCTCATCCTATTCCATCCTATCTTACCCATTCTAATCCTACCACATCCTATTCTATCTTACAATTGGCATTCCTATCCTACCTTATCCTATTCTATTATATCTTAGCCGTTCCTATCCTATCTTATCCTATCCTACACATTCTTATCCTACCACATCCCATCCTATCTTACCTTAACCATTCCTATCCTACCTTATCCTATTCTATCTTACCTTCGCCATTCCTATCCTATCTTGGCCTATTCTATCATACCTTAGCCATTTTTATCCTACCTTATCTTATTCTATCTCATATTAGCCGTTCCTATACCACCTTATCCTATCATATCTTTGCCATTTTCATCATACCATATCCTATTCTTTCTTAGCTTACCCGTTGCTATCCTACCTAATGCTATCTTAGCCGTTCCTATCTTATACGATTCTATCATACCTCAGCTGTTCCAATCCTACGTTATATTATTTTATCTCATATTAGTCTTTCCTAACCAGCTTATTCTATAATATCTTAGCCGTTCCTATGCTACCTTATCCTGTTCTATCTTACCTTAGACATCCCTATGCTACCTTCTCCTATTCTATCTTACCTTTATCCATTCCTATCCTACCTTATCCTATCCTGTAATATCTTAGCCGTTCATATGCTACCACATCCTATTCTATCATACCTTAGCCATTCCTATCCTACCTTATCTTATTCTGTCTTATATTAGCCGTTCCAAACCAGCTTATTCCCTCATATCTTAGCCGTTCCTATACTACCTTATCCTATTTTATCATATCTTAGCCATTCTTATCCTACCACATCCTACTCTATCTTACCTTACCCGTTGCTATCGTACCAAATGCTATCTTAGCCGTTCCTATCTTATCCGATTACATCATACCTTAGCCGTTCCTAACCTACCTTATCCTATCTTACACATTCTTATCCTACCACATCCTATTCTATCTTGCGCTAGTCATTACAATCCTACCTTATACTATTCTATCTCATATTACTCTTTCCTAACCAGCTTATTCTATCATATCTTAGCCGTTCCTATGCTACCTTATCCTATATTATCATATCTTAGCCATTCTTATCCTACCACATCCAACTCTATCTTACTTTACCCGTTGCTATCCTACCAAATGCTATCTTACTTGTTCCTATCTAATCCGATTATATCATTCCTTAGCCATTCCTAACCTACCTTATCCTATTCTTTTATATCTTAGCCGTTCCTATCCTATCTTATCCTATACTACACATTCTTATCCTACCACATGCTATTGTATCTTGCCCTAGTCATTCCAATCCTACCTTATACTATTCTATCTCATATTACTCTATCCTAACCAGCTTATTCTATCATATATTAGCCGCTCCTATGCTACCTTATCCAATTCTATCTTACCTTTAGCCATTGCTATCCTACCTTATTCTATTCTATCATATCTTAGCCGTTCATACGCTACCTTATTCTA
This sequence comes from Brienomyrus brachyistius, assembly GCF_023856365.1. NCBI lineage: Eukaryota > Metazoa > Chordata > Actinopteri > Osteoglossiformes > Mormyridae > Brienomyrus > Brienomyrus brachyistius. The sequence continues at coordinate 474,831 of NW_026042336.1, read as the reverse complement.
TTCCATCCTATCTTACCCATTCTAATCCTACCACATGCTATTCTATCTTATAATTGGCATTCCTATCCTACCTTATCCTATTCTATTATATCTTAGCCGTTCCTCTCCTATCTTATCCTATACTACACATTCTTATCCTACCACATCCTATCCTATCTTACCTTAGCCATTCCTATCCTATCTTGGCCTATTCTATCATATCTTAGCCATTTTTATCCTACCTTATCTTATTCTATCTCATATTAGCCGTTCCTATACTACCTTATCCTATCATATCTTTGCCATTTTCATCCTACCACATCCTATTCTATCTTCGCGTACCCATTGCTATCCTACCTAATAATATCTTAGCCATGCCTGTCTTATACGTTTCTATCATACCTCAGCTGTTCCTATCATACCTCATCCTATTCTATCTTATATTACTCTTTCCTAACCAGCTTATTCTTTTATATCTTAGCCGTTCCTATGCTACCTTATCCTATTCTATCTTACCTTAGCCATTCCTATGCTACCGTCTCCTATTCTATCTTACCTTTATCCATTCCTGTCCTACCTTATCCTATCCTATAATATCTTAGCCGTTCATATGCTACCACATCCTATTCTATCATACCTTAGCCATTCCTATCCTACCTTATCTTATTCTGTCTTATATTAGCCGTTCCAAACCAGCTTATTCTCTCATATCTTAACCGTTCCCATACTACCTTATCCTATTTTATCATATCTTAGCCATTCTTATCCTACCACATCCTACTCTCTTACCTTATCCGTTGCTATCCTACCAAATGCTATCTTAGCCGTTCCTATCTCATCCGATTATGTCATACCTTAGCCGTTCCTAACCTACTTTATCCTATCTTACACATTCTTATCCTACCACATCCTATTATATCTTGCCCAAGTCATTCCAATCCTACCTTATACTATTCTATCTCATATTATTCTTTGCTAACCAGCTTATTCTATCATATCTAAGCCATTCCTATGCTACCTTATCCAATTCTATCTTACCTTTAGCCATTGCTATCCTACCTTATTCTATTCTATCATATCTTAGCCGTTCATATGCTACCTTATTCTAATCCATCCGATCTTACCCATTCTAATCCTACCACATGTAATTCTATCTTACAATTGGCATTCCTATTCTACCTTATCCTATTCTTTTATATCTTAGCCGTTCCTAACCTATCTTATCCTATCCTACACATTCTTATCCTACCTCATCCTATCCTATCTTACCTTAACCATTCCTATCCTACCTTAGCATATTCTACCATATTTTACACGTTCCTTTCCTACCTCATCCTATTCCATCCTATCTTACCCATTCTAATCCTACCACATCCTATTCTATCTTACAATTGGCATTCCTATCCTACCTTATCCTATTCTATTATATCTTAGCCGTTCCTATCCTATCTTATCCTATCCTACACATTCTTATCCTACCACATCCCATCCTATCTTACCTTAACCATTCCTATCCTACCTTATCCTATTCTATCTTACCTTCGCCATTCCTATCCTATCTTGGCCTATTCTATCATACCTTAGCCATTTTTATCCTACCTTATCTTATTCTATCTCATATTAGCCGTTCCTATACCACCTTATCCTATCATATCTTTGCCATTTTCATCATACCATATCCTATTCTTTCTTAGCTTACCCGTTGCTATCCTACCTAATGCTATCTTAGCCGTTCCTATCTTATACGATTCTATCATACCTCAGCTGTTCCAATCCTACATTATATTATTTTATCTCATATTAGTCTTTCCTAACCAGCTTATTCTATAATATCTTAGCCGTTCCTATGCTACCTTATCCTGTTCTATCTTACCTTAGACATCCCTATGCTACCTTCTCCTATTCTATCTTACCTTTATCCATTCCTATCCTACCTTATCCTATCCTGTAATATCTTAGCCGTTCATATGCTACCACATCCTATTCTATCATACCTTAGCCATTCCTATCCTACCTTATCTTATTCTGTCTTATATTAGCCGTTCCAAACCAGCTTATTCCCTCATATCTTAGCCGTTCCTATACTACCTTATCCTATTTTATCATATCTTAGCCATTCTTATCCTACCACATCCTACTCTATCTTACCTTACCCGTTGCAATCGTACCAAATGCTATCTTAGCCGTTCCTATCTTATCCGATTATATCATACCTTAGCCGTTCCTAACCTACCTTATCCTATCTTACACATTCTTATCCTACCACATCCTATTCTATCTTGCGCTAGTCATTACAATCCTACCTTATACTATTCTATCTCATATTACTCTTTCCTAACCAGCTTATTCTATCATATCTTAGCCGTTCCTATGCTACCTTATCCTATATTATCATATCTTAGCCATTCTTATCCTACCACATCCTACTCTATCTTACTTTACCCGTTGCTATCCTACCAAATGCTATGTTAGCTGTTCCTATCTAATCCGATTATATCATTCCTTAGCCATTCCTAACCTACCTTATCCTATTTTATCATATCTTAGCCATTCTTATCCTACCACATCCTACTCTATATTACCTTACCCGTTGCAATCGTACCAAATGCTATCTTAGCCGTTCCTATCTTATCCGATTATATCATACCTTAGCCGTTCCTATCCTATCTTATCCTATACTACACATTCTTATCCTACCACATCCTATTCTATCTTGCCCTAGTCATTCCAATCCTACCTTATACTATTCTATCTCATATTACTCTATCCTAACCAGCTTATTCTATCATATATTAGCCGCTCCTATGCTACCTTATCCAATTCTATCTTACCTTTAGCCATTCCTATCCTACCTTATCTTATTCTGTCTTATATTAGCCGTTCCAAACCAGCTTATTCCCTCATATCTTAGCCGTTCCTATACTACCTTATCCTATTTTATCATATCTTAGCCATTCTTATCCTGCCACATCCTACTCTCTTACCTTACCCGTTGCTATCCTACCAAATGCTATCTTAGCCGTTCCTATCTCATCCGATTATATCATACCTTAGCCATTCCTAACCTACCTTATCCTATCTTACACATTCTTATCCTACCAAATCCTATTCTGTCTTGACCTAGTCATTCCAATCCTACGTTATACTATTCTATCTCATATTACTCTTTCCTAACCAGCTTATTCTATCATATCTTAGCCGTTCCTATGCTACCTTATCCAATTCTATCTTACCTTTAGCCATTGCTATCCTACCTTATTCTATTCTATCATATCTTAGCCGTTCATATGCTACCTTATTCTATTCCATCCTATCGTACCCATTCTAATCCTACCACATGCTATTCTATCTTACAATTGGCATTCCTATTCTACCTTATCCTATTCTTTTATATCTTAGCCGTTCCTATCCTATCTTATCCTATACTACATATTCTTATCCTACCACATCCTAATCTATCTTGCCCTAATCATTCCAATCCTACCTTATACTATTCTATCTCATATTACTCTATCCTAACCAGCTTATTCTATCATATATTAGCCACTCCTATGCTACCTTATCCAATTCTATCTTACCTTTAGCCATTGCTATCCTACCTTATTCTATTCAATCATATCTTAGCCATTCATATGCTACCTTATTCTATTCCATCCTATCTTACCCATTCTAATCCTACCACATGCTATTCTATCTTACAATTGGCATTCCTATTCTACCTTATCCTATTCTTTTATATCTTAGCCGTTCATATCCTATCTTATCCTACACTACACATTCTTATCCTACCACATCCTATTCTATCTTGCCCTAATCATTCCAATCCTACCTTATACTATTCTATCTCATATTACTCTATCCTAACCAGCTTATTCTATCATATCTTAGCCGTTCCTATGCTACCTTATCCAATTCTATCTTACCTTTAGCCATTGCTATCCTACCTTATTCTATTCTATCATATATTAGCCGTTCATATGCTACCTTATTCTATTCCATCCTATCGTACCCATTCTAATCCTACCACATGCTATTCTATCTTACAATTGGCATTCCTATTCTACCTTATCCTATTCTTTTATATCTTAGCCGTTCCTATCCTATCTTATCCTATACTACATATTCTTATCCTACCACATCCTAATCTATCTTGCCCTAGTCATTCCAATCCTACCTTATACTATTCTATCTCATATTACTCTATCCTAACCAGCTTATTCTATCATATATTAGCCGCTCCTATGCTACCTTATCCAATTCTATCTTACCTTTAGCCATTGCTATCCTACCTTATTCTATTCTATCATATCTTAGCCGTTCATATGCTACCTTATTTAATTCCATCCTATCTTACCCATTCTAATCCTACCACATGCTATTCTATCTTACAATTGGCATTCCTATTCTACCTTATCCTATTCTTTTATATTTTAGCCGTTCCTATCCTATCTTATCCTATCTTACACATTCTTATCCTACCACATCCTATTCTATCTTACGTTAACCATTCCTATCCTATCTTGGCCTATTCTATCATACCTTAGCCATTTTTATCCTACCTTATCTTATTCTATCTTATATTAGCCATTCCAAACTAGCTTATTCTATCATATCTTAGCCGTTCCTATACTACCTTATCCTACCATATCTTTGCCCTTTTCATCCTACCACATCCTATTCTATCTTACCCTACCCGTTGCTATCCCACCTAATGCCATCTTAGCCGTTACTATCTTATCCGATTCTACCATACCTTAGCCGTTCACATACTACCTTATCCTATCTTACACATTCTTATCCTACCACATCCTATTCTATCTTACCTTAGTCATTCCTATCCTACCTTATACTATTCTATTTATATGACTCTTTCCTAACCAGCTTATTCTATCATATCATAGCCATTCCTATATTACGTTATCCTATTCTATCTTACCTTAGCCATTCCTATCCTACCTTGCCCTATTATATCATATCTTAGCCATTCTTATCCTACCACATCCTATTCTATCTTACCTTAGCCATTCCTATCCTATCTTGGCCTATTCTATCATACCTTGGCCATTCTTATCCTGCCTCATCTTATTCTGTCTTATATTAGCCGTTCGAAACCAGCTTATTCTATCATATTTTAGCCGTACCTATCCTACCTTATGTTATTCCATCATACCTTAGCCGTTCCTATCATACCTTATCCTATTCTATCTTATATTGGCCATTCTAAACCAACTTATTGTATCATAGCTTAGTCGTTCCTATACTACCTAATCCTTTTCTATCTTATTTTAGCAGTTCCAAACCAGCTTATTCTATCATATATTAGCCGCTCCTATGCTACCTTATCCAATTCTATCTTACCTTTAGCCACTGCTATCCTACCTTATTCTATTCTATCATATCTTAGCCGTTCATATGCTACCTTATTCTATTCCATCCGATCTTACCCATTCTAATCCTACCACATGCTATTCTATCTTACAATTGGCATTCCTATTCTACCTTATCCTATTCTTTTATATCTTAGCCGTTCCTATCCTATCTTATCCTATCCTACACATTCTTATCCTACCTCATCCTATCCTATCTTACCTTAACCATTCCTATCCTACCTTAGCATATTCTACCATATCTTACACGTTCCTTTCCTACCTCATCCTATTCCATCCTATCTTACCCATTCTAATCCTACCACATCCTATTCTATCTTACAATTGGCATTCCTATCCTACCTTATCCTATTCTATTATATCTTAGCCGTTCCTATCCTATCTTATCCTATCCTACACATTCTTATCCTACCACATCCTATCCTATCTTACCTTAACCATTCCTATCCTACCTTATCCTATTCTATCTTACCTTCGCCATTCCTATCCTATCTTGGCCTATTCTATCATACCTTAGCTATTTTTATCCTACCTTATTTTATTGTATCTCATATTAGCCGTTCCTATACCACCTTATCCTATCATATCTTTGCCATTTTCATCATACCATATCCTATTCTTTCTTAGCTTACCCGTTGCTATCCTACCTAATGCTATCTTAGCCGTTCCTATCTTATACGATTCTATCATACCTCAGCTGTTCCAATCCTACGTTATATTATTTTATCTCATATTAGTCTTTCCTAACCAGCTTATTCTATAATATCTTAGCCGTTCCTATGCTACCTTATCCTGTTCTATCTTACCTTAGACATCCCTATGCTACCTTCTCCTATTCTATCTTACCTTTATCCATTCCTATCCTACCTTATCCTATCCTGTAATATCTTAGCCGTTCATATGCTACCACATCCTATTCTATCATACCTTAGCCATTCCTATCCTACCTTATCTTATTCTGTCTTATATTAGCCGTTCCAAACCAGCTTATTCCCTCATATCTTAGCCGTTCCTATACTACCTTATCCTATTTTATCATATCTTAGCCATTCTTATCCTACCACATCCTACTCTATCTTACCTTACCCGTTGCTATCGTACCAAATGCTATCTTAGCCGTTCCTATCTTATCCGATTACATCATACCTTAGCCGTTCCTAACCTACCTTATCCTATCTTACACATTCTTATCCTACCACATCCTATTCTATCTTGCGCTAGTCATTACAATCCTACCTTATACTATTCTATCTCATATTACTCTTTCCTAACCAGCTTATTCTATCATATCTTAGCCGTTCCTATGCTACCTTATCCTATATTATCATATCTTAGCCATTCTTATCCTACCACATCCAACTCTATCTTACTTTACCCGTTGCTATCCTACCAAATGCTATCTTACTTGTTCCTATCTAATCCGATTATATCATTCCTTAGCCATTCCTAACCTACCTTATCCTATTCTTTTATATCTTAGCCGTTCCTATCCTATCTTATCCTATACTACACATTCTTATCCTACCACATGCTATTGTATCTTGCCCTAGTCATTCCAATCCTACCTTATACTATTCTATCTCATATTACTCTATCCTAACCAGCTTATTCTATCATATATTAGCCGCTCCTATGCTACCTTATCCAATTCTATCTTACCTTTAGCCATTGCTATCCTACCTTATTCTATTCTATCATATCTTAGCCGTTCATACGCTACCTTATTCTATTCCATCCTATCTTACCCATTCTAATCCTACCACATGCTATTCTATCTTATAATTGGCATTCCTATCCTACCTTATCCTATTCTATTATATCTTAGCCGTTCCTCTCCTATCTTATCCTATACTACACATTCTTATCCTACCACATCCTATCCTATCTTACCTTAGCCATTCCTATCCTATCTTGGCCTATTCTATCATATCTTAGCCATTTTTATCCTACCTTATCTTATTCTATCTCATATTAGCCGTTCCTATACTACCTTATCCTATCATATCTTTGCCATTTTCATCCTACCACATCCTATTCTATCTTCGCGTACCCATTGCTATCCTACCTAATAATATCTTAGCCATGCCTGTCTTATACGTTTCTATCATACCTCAGCTGTTCCTATCATACCTCATCCTATTCTATCTTATATTACTCTTTCCTAACCAGCTTATTCTTTTATATCTTAGCCGTTCCTATGCTACCTTATCCTATTCTATCTTACCTTAGCCATTCCTATGCTACCGTCTCCTATTCTATCTTACCTTTATCCATTCCTGTCCTACCTTATCCTATCCTATAATATCTTAGCCGTTCATATGCTACCACATCCTATTCTATCATACCTTAGCCATTCCTATCCTACCTTATCTTATTCTGTCTTATATTAGCCGTTCCAAACCAGCTTATTCTCTCATATCTTAACCGTTCCCATACTACCTTATCCTATTTTATCATATCTTAGCCATTCTTATCCTACCACATCCTACTCTCTTACCTTATCCGTTGCTATCCTACCAAATGCTATCTTAGCCGTTCCTATCTCATCCGATTATGTCATACCTTAGCCGTTCCTAACCTACTTTATCCTATCTTACACATTCTTATCCTACCACATCCTATTATATCTTGCCCAAGTCATTCCAATCCTACCTTATACTATTCTATCTCATATTATTCTTTGCTAACCAGCTTATTCTATCATATCTAAGCCATTCCTATGCTACCTTATCCAATTCTATCTTACCTTTAGCCATTGCTATCCTACCTTATTCTATTCTATCATATCTTAGCCGTTCATATGCTACCTTATTCTAATCCATCCGATCTTACCCATTCTAATCCTACCACATGTAATTCTATCTTACAATTGGCATTCCTATTCTACCTTATCCTATTCTTTTATATCTTAGCCGTTCCTAACCTATCTTATCCTATCCTACACATTCTTATCCTACCTCATCCTATCCTATCTTACCTTAACCATTCCTATCCTACCTTAGCATATTCTACCATATTTTACACGTTCCTTTCCTACCTCATCCTATTCCATCCTATCTTACCCATTCTAATCCTACCACATCCTATTCTATCTTACAATTGGCATTCCTATCCTACCTTATCCTATTCTATTATATCTTAGCCGTTCCTATCCTATCTTATCCTATCCTACACATTCTTATCCTACCACATCCCATCCTATCTTACCTTAACCATTCCTATCCTACTTTATCCTATTCTATCTTACCTTCGCCATTCCTATCCTATCTTGGCCTATTCTATCATACCTTAGCCATTTTTATCCTACCTTATCTTATTCTATCTCATATTAGCCGTTCCTATACCACCTTATCCTATCATATCTTTGCCATTTTCATCATACCATATCCTATTCTTTCTTAGCTTACCCGTTGCTATCCTACCTAATGCTATCTTAGCCGTTCCTATCTTATACGATTCTATCATACCTCAGCTGTTCCAATCCTACGTTATATTATTTTATCTCATATTAGTCTTTCCTAACCAGCTTATTCTATAATATCTTAGCCGTTCCTATGCTACCTTATCCTGTTCTATCTTACCTTAGACATCCCTATGCTACCTTCTCCTATTCTATCTTACCTTTATCCATTCCTATCCTACCTTATCCTATCCTGTAATATCTTAGCCGTTCATATGCTACCACATCCTATTCTATCATACCTTAGCCATTCCTATCCTACCTTATCTTATTCTGTCTTATATTAGCCGTTCCAAACCAGCTTATTCCCTCATATCTTAGCCGTTCCTATACTACCTTATCCTATTTTATCATATCTTAGCCATTCTTATCCTACCACATCCTACTCTATCTTACCTTACCCGTTGCTATCGTACCAAATGCTATCTTAGCCGTTCCTATCTTATCCGATTACATCATACCTTAGCCGTTCCTAACCTACCTTATCCTATCTTACACATTCTTATCCTACCACATCCTATTCTATCTTGCGCTAGTCATTACAATCCTACCTTATACTATTCTATCTCATATTACTCTTTCCTAACCAGCTTATTCTATCATATCTTAGCCGTTCCTATGCTACCTTATCCTATATTATCATATCTTAGCCATTCTTATCCTACCACATCCAACTCTATCTTACTTTACCCGTTGCTATCCTACCAAATGCTATCTTACTTGTTCCTATCTAATCCGATTATATCATTCCTTAGCCATTCCTAACCTACCTTATCCTATTCTTTTATATCTTAGCCGTTCCTATCCTATCTTATCCTATACTACACATTCTTATCCTACCACATGCTATTGTATCTTGCCCTAGTCATTCCAATCCTACCTTATACTATTCTATCTCATATTACTCTATCCTAACCAGCTTATTCTATCATATATTAGCCGCTCCTATGCTACCTTATCCAATTCTATCTTACCTTTAGCCATTGCTATCCTACCTTATTCTATTCTATCATATCTTAGCCGTTCATACGCTACCTTATTCTATTCCATCCTATCTTACCCATTCTAATCCTACCACATGCTATTCTATCTTATAATTGGCATTCCTATTCTACCTTATCCTATTCTTTTATATCTTAGCCGTTCATATCCTATCTTATCCTATACTACACATTCTTATCCTACCACATCCTATTCTATCTTGCCCTAATCATTCCAATCCTACCTTATACTATTCTATCTCATATTACTCTATCCTAACCAGCTTATTCTATCATATATTAGCCACTCCTATGCTACCTTATCCAATTCTATCTTACCTTTAGCCATTGCTATCCTACCTTATTCTATTCAATCATATCTTAGCCATTCATATGCTACCTTATTCTATTCCATCCTATCTTACCCATTCTAATCCTACCACATGCTATTCTATCTTACAATTGGCATTCCTATTCTACCTTATCCTATTCTTTTATATTTTAGCCGTTCCTATCCTATCTTATCCTATCTTACACATTCTTATCCTACCACATCCTATTCTATCTTACGTTAACCATTCCTATCCTATCTTGGCCTATTCTATCATACCTTAGCCATTTTTATCCTACCTTATCTTATTCTATCTTATATTAGCCATTCCAAACTAGCTTATTCTATCATATCTTAGCCGTTCCTATACTACCTTATCCTACCATATCTTTGCCCTTTTCATCCTACCACATCCTATTCTATCTTACCCTACCCGTTGCTATCCCACCTAATGCCATCTTAGCCGTTACTATCTTATCCGATTCTACCATACCTTAGCCGTTCACATACTACCTTATCCTATCTTACACATTCTTATCCTACCACATCCTATTCTATCTTACCTTAGTCATTCCTATCCTACCTTATACTATTCTATTTATATGACTCTTTCCTAACCAGCTTATTCTATCATATCATAGCCATTCCTATATTACGTTATCCTATTCTATCTTACCTTAGCCATTCCTATCCTACCTTGCCCTATTATATCATATCTTAGCCATTCTTATCCTACCACATCCTATTCTATCTTACCTTAGCCATTCCTATCCTATCTTGGCCTATTCTATCATACCTTGGCCATTCTTATCCTGCCTCATCTTATTCTGTCTTATATTAGCCGTTCGAAACCAGCTTATTCTATCATATTTTAGCCGTACCTATCCTACCTTATGTTATTCCATCATACCTTAGCCGTTCCTATCATACCTTATCCTATTCTATCTTATATTGGCCATTCTAAACCAACTTATTGTATCATAGCTTAGTAGTTCCTATACTACCTAATCCTTTTCTATCTTATTTTAGCAGTTCCAAACCAGCTTATTCTATCATATATTAGCCGCTCCTATGCTACCTTATCCAATTCTATCTTACCTTTAGCCACTGCTATCCTACCTTATTCTATTCTATCATATCTTAGCCGTTCATATGCTACCTTATTCTATTCCATCCGATCTTACCCATTCTAATCCTACCACATGCTATTCTATCTTACAATTGGCATTCCTATTCTACCTTATCCTATTCTTTTATATCTTAGCCGTTCCTATCCTATCTTATCCTATCCTACACATTCTTATCCTACCTCATCCTATCCTATCTTACCTTAACCATTCCTATCCTACCTTAGCATATTCTACCATATCTTACACGTTCCTTTCCTACCTCATCCTATTCCATCCTATCTTACCCATTCTAATCCTACCACATCCTATTCTATCTTACAATTGGCATTCCTATCCTACCTTATCCTATTCTATTATATTTTAGCCGTTCCTATCCTATCTTATCCTATCCTACACATTCTTATCCTACCACATCCTATCCTATCTTACCTTAACCATTCCTATCCTACCTTATCCTATTCTATCTTACCTTCGCCATTCCTATCCTATCTTGGCCTATTCTATCATACCTTAGCTATTTTTATCCTACCTTATTTTATTGTATCTCATATTAGCCGTTCCTATACCACCTTATCCTATCATATCTTTGCCATTTTCATCATACCATATCCTATTCTTTCTTAGCTTACCCGTTGCTATCCTACCTAATGCTATCTTAGCGGTTCCTATCTTATACGATTCTATCATACCTCAGCTGTTCCAATCCTACGTTATATTATTTTATCTCATATTAGTCTTTCCTAACCAGCTTATTCTATAATATCTTAGCCGTTCCTATGCTACCTTATCCTGTTCTATCTTACCTTAGACATCCCTATGCTACCTTCTCCTATTCTATCTTACCTTTATCCATTCCTATCCTACCTTATCCTATCCTGTAATATCTTAGCCGTTCATATGCTACCACATCCTATTCTATCATACCTTAGCCATTCCTATCCTACCTTATCTTATTCTGTCTTATATTAGCCGTTCCAAACCAGCTTATTCCCTCATATCTTAGCCGTTCCTATACTACCTTATCCTATTTTATCATATCTTAGCCATTCTTATCCTACCACATCCTACTCTATCTTACCTTACCCGTTGCTATCGTACCAAATGCTATCTTAGCCGTTCCTATCTTATCCGATTACATCATACCTTAGCCGTTCCTAACCTACCTTATCCTATCTTACACATTCTTATCCTACCACATCCTATTCTATCTTGCGCTAGTCATTACAATCCTACCTTATACTATTCTATCTCATATTACTCTTTCCTAACCAGCTTATTCTATCATATCTTAGCCGTTCCTATGCTACCTTATCCTATATTATCATATCTTAGCCATTCTTATCCTACCACATCCAACTCTATCTTACTTTACCCGTTGCTATCCTACCAAATGCTATCTTAGTTGTTCCTATCTAATCCGATTATATCATTCCTTAGCCATTCCTAACCTACCTTATCCTATTCTTTTATATCTTAGCCGTTCCTATCCTATCTTATCCTATACTACACATTCTTATCCTACCACATGCTATTGTATCTTGCCCTAGTCATTCCAATCCTACCTTATACTATTCTATCTCATATTACTCTATCCTAACCAGCTTATTCTATCATATATTAGCCGCTCCTATGCTACCTTATCCAATTCTATCTTACCTTTAGCCATTGCTATCCTACCTTATTCTATTCTATCATATCTTAGCCGTTCATACGCTACCTTATTCTATTCCATCCTATCTTACCCATTCTAATCCTACCACATGCTATTCTATCTTATAATTGGCATTCCTATCCTACCTTATCCTATTCTATTATATCTTAGCCGTTCCTCTCCTATCTTATCCTATACTACACATTCTTATCCTACCACATCCTATCCTATCTTACCTTAGCCATTCCTATCCTATCTTGGCCTATTCTATCATATCTTAGCCATTTTTATCCTACCTTATCTTATTCTATCTCATATTAGCCGTTCCTATACTACCTTATCCTATCATATCTTTGCCATTTTCATCCTACCACATCCTATTCTATCTTCGCGTACCCATTGCTATCCTACCTAATAATATCTTAGCCATGCCTGTCTTATACGTTTCTATCATACCTCAGCTGTTCCTATCATACCTCATCCTATTCTATCTTATATTACTCTTTCCTAACCAGCTTATTCTTTTATATCTTAGCCGTTCCTATGCTACCTTATCCTATTCTATCTTACCTTAGCCATTCCTATGCTACCTTCTCCTATTCTATCTTACCTTTATCCATTCCTGTCCTACCTTATCCTATCCTATAATATCTTAGCCGTTCATATGCTACCACATCCTATTCTATCATACCTTAGCCATTCCTATCCTACCTTATCTTATTCTGTCTTATATTAGCCGTTCCAAACCAGCTTATTCTCTCATATCTTAACCGTTCCCATACTACCTTATCCTATTTTATCATATCTTAGCCATTCTTATCCTACCACATCCTACTCTCTTACCTTATCCGTTGCTATCCTACCAAATGCTATCTTAGCCGTTCCTATCTCATCCGATTATGTCATACCTTAGCCGTTCCTAACCTACTTTATCCTATCTTACACATTCTTATCCTACCACATCCTATTATATCTTGCCCAAGTCATTCCAATCCTACCTTATACTATTCTATCTCATATTATTCTTTGCTAACCAGCTTATTCTATCATATCTAAGCCATTCCTATGCTACCTTATCCAATTCTATCTTACCTTTAGCCATTGCTATCCTACCTTATTCTATTCTATCATATCTTAGCCGTTCATATGCTACCTTATTCTAATCCATCCGATCTTACCCATTCTAATCCTACCACATGTAATTCTATCTTACAATTGGCATTCCTATTCTACCTTATCCTATTCTTTTATATCTTAGCCGTTCCTAACCTATCTTATCCTATCCTACACATTCTTATCCTACCTCATCCTATCCTATCTTACCTTAACCATTCCTATCCTACCTTATCCTATTCTATTATATCTTAGCCGTTCCTATCCTATCTTATCCTATCCTACACATTCTTATCCTACCACATCCCATCCTATCTTACCTTAACCATTCCTATCCTACCTTATCCTATTCTATCTTACCTTCGCCATTCCTATCCTATCTTGGCCTATTCTATCATACCTTAGCCATTTTTATCCTACCTTATCTTATTCTATCTCATATTAGCCGTTCCTATACCACCTTATCCTATCATATCTTTGCCATTTTCATCATACCATATCCTATTCTTTCTTAGCTTACCCGTTGCTATCCTACCTAATGCTATCTTAGCCGTTCCTATCTTATACGATTCTATCATACCTCAGCTGTTCCAATCCTACGTTATATTATTTTATCTCATATTAGTCTTTCCTAACCAGCTTATTCTATAATATCTTAGCCGTTCCTATGCTACCTTATCCTGTTCTATCTTACCTTAGACATCCCTATGCTACCTTCTCCTATTCTATCTTACCTTTATCCATTCCTATCCTACCTTATCCTATCCTGTAATATCTTAGCCGTTCATATGCTACCACATCCTATTCTATCATACCTTAGCCATTCCTATCCTACCTTATCTTATTCTGTCTTATATTAGCCGTTCCAAACCAGCTTATTCCCTCATATCTTAGCCGTTCCTATACTACCTTATCCTATTTTATCATATCTTAGCCATTCTTATCCTACCACATCCTACTCTATCTTACCTTACCCGTTGCAATCGTACCAAATGCTATCTTAGCCGTTCCTATCTTATCCGATTATATCATACCTTAGCCGTTCCTAACCTACCTTATCCTATCTTACACATTCTTATCCTACCACATCCTATTCTATCTTGCGCTAGTCATTACAATCCTACCTTATACTATTCTATCTCATATTACTCTTTCCTAACCAGCTTATTCTATCATATATTAGCCGCTCCTATGCTACCTTATCCAATTCTATCTTACCTTTAGCCATTCCTATCCTACCTTATCTTATTCTGTCTTATATTAGCCGTTCCAAACCAGCTTATTCCCTCATATCTTAGCCGTTCCTATGCTACCTTATCCTATATTATCATATCTTAGCCATTCTTATCCTACCACATCCTACTCTATCTTACTTTACCCGTTGCTATCCTACCAAATGCTATGTTAGCTGTTCCTATCTAATCCGATTATATCATTCCTTAGCCATTCCTAACCTACCTTATCCTATTTTATCATATCTTAGCCATTCTTATCCTACCACATCCTACTCTATATTACCTTACCCGTTGCAATCGTACCAAATGCTATCTTAGCCGTTCCTATCTTATCCGATTATATCATACCTTAGCCGTTCCTATCCTATCTTATCCTATACTACACATTCTTATCCTACCACATCCTATTCTATCTTGCCCTAGTCATTCCAATCCTACCTTATACTATTCTATCTCATATTACTCTATCCTAACCAGCTTATTCTATCATATATTAGCCGCTCCTATGCTACCTTATCCAATTCTATCTTACCTTTAGCCATTCCTATCCTACCTTATCTTATTCTGTCTTATATTAGCCGTTTCAAACCAGCTTATTCCCTCATATCTTAGCCGTTCCTATACTACCTTATCCTATTTTATCATATCTTAGCCATTCTTATCCTGCCACATCCTACTCTCTTACCTTACCCGTTGCTATCCTACCAAATGCTATCTTAGCCGTTCCTATCTCATCCGATTATATCATACCTTAGCCATTCCTAACCTACCTTATCCTATCTTACACATTCTTATCCTACCAAATCCTATTCTGTCTTGACCTAGTCATTCCAATCCTACGTTATACTATTCTATCTCATATTACTCTTTCCTAACCAGCTTATTCTATCATATCTTAGCCGTTCCTATGCTACCTTATCCAATTCTATCTTACCTTTAGCCATTGCTATCCTACCTTATTCTATTCTATCATATATTAGCCGTTCATATGCTACCTTATTCTATTCCATCCTATCGTACCCATTCTAATCCTACCACATGCTATTCTATCTTACAATTGGCATTCCTATTCTACCTTATCCTATTCTTTTATATCTTAGCCGTTCCTATCCTATCTTATCCTATACTACATATTCTTATCCTACCACATCCTAATCTATCTTGCCCTAGTCATTCCAATCCTACCTTATACTATTCTATCTCATATTACTCTATCTTAACCAGCTTATTCTATCATATATTAGCCGCTCCTATGCTACCTTATCCAATTCTATCTTACCTTTAGCCATTGCTATCCTACCTTATTCTATTCTATCATATCTTAGCCGTTCATATGCTACCTTATTTAATTCCATCCTATCTTACCCATTCTAATCCTACCACATGCTATTCTATCTTACAATTGGCATTCCTATTCTACCTTATCCTATTCTTTTATATCTTAGCCGTTCATATCCTATCTTATCCTATACTACACATTCTTATCCTACCACATCCTATTCTATCTTGCCCTAATCATTCCAATCCTACCTTATACTATTCTATCTCATATTACTCTATCCTAACCAGCTTATTCTATCATATATTAGCCACTCCTATGCTACCTTATCCAATTCTATCTTACCTTTAGCCATTGCTATCCTACCTTATTCTATTCAATCATATCTTAGCCATTCATATGCTACCTTATTCTATTCCATCCTATCTTACCCATTCTAATCCTACCACATGCTATTCTATCTTACAATTGGCATTCCTATTCTACCTTATCCTATTCTTTTATATTTTAGCCGTTCCTATCCTATCTTATCCTATCTTACACATTCTTATCCTACCACATCCTATTCTATCTTACGTTAACCATTCCTATCCTATCTTGGCCTATTCTATCATACCTTAGCCATTTTTATCCTACCTTATCTTATTCTATCTTATATTAGCCATTCCAAACTAGCTTATTCTATCATATCTTAGCCGTTCCTATACTACCTTATCCTACCATATCTTTGCCCTTTTCATCCTACCACATCCTATTCTATCTTACCCTACCCGTTGCTATCCCACCTAATGCCATCTTAGCCGTTACTATCTTATCCGATTCTACCATACCTTAGCCGTTCACATACTACCTTATCCTATCTTACACATTCTTATCCTACCACATCCTATTCTATCTTACCTTAGTCATTCCTATCCTACCTTATACTATTCTATTTATATGACTCTTTCCTAACCAGCTTATTCTATCATATCATAGCCATTCCTATATTACGTTATCCTATTCTATCTTACCTTAGCCATTCCTATCCTACCTTGCCCTATTATATCATATCTTAGCCATTCTTATCCTACCACATCCTATTCTATCTTACCTTAGCCATTCCTATCCTATCTTGGCCTATTCTATCATACCTTGGCCATTCTTATCCTGCCTCATCTTATTCTGTCTTATATTAGCCGTTCGAAACCAGCTTATTCTATCATATTTTAGCCGTACCTATCCTACCTTATGTTATTCCATCATACCTTAGCCGTTCCTATCATACCTTATCCTATTCTATCTTATATTGGCCATTCTAAACCAACTTATTGTATCATAGCTTAGTCGTTCCTATACTACCTAATCCTTTTCTATCTTATTTTAGCAGTTCCAAACCAGCTTATTCTATCATATATTAGCCGCTCCTATGCTACCTTATCCAATTCTATCTTACCTTTAGCCACTGCTATCCTACCTTATTCTATTCTATCATATCTTAGCCGTTCATATGCTACCTTATTCTATTCCATCCGATCTTACCCATTCTAATCCTACCACATGCTATTCTATCTTACAATTGGCATTCCTATTCTACCTTATCCTATTCTTTTATATCTTAGCCGTTCCTATCCTATCTTATCCTATCCTACACATTCTTATCCTACCTCATCCTATCCTATCTTACCTTAACCATTCCTATCCTACCTTAGCATATTCTACCATATCTTACACGTTCCTTTCCTACCTCATCCTATTCCATCCTATCTTACCCATTCTAATCCTACCACATCCTATTCTATCTTACAATTGGCATTCCTATCCTACCTTATCCTATTCTATTATATCTTAGCCGTTCCTATCCTATCTTATCCTATCCTACACATTCTTATCCTACCACATCCTATCCTATCTTACCTTAACCATTCCTATCCTACCTTATCCTATTCTATCTTACCTTCGCCATTCCTATCCTATCTTGGCCTATTCTATCATACCTTAGCTATTTTTATCCTACCTTATTTTATTGTATCTCATATTAGCCGTTCCTATACCACCTTATCCTATCATATCTTTGCCATTTTCATCATACCATATCCTATTCTTTCTTAGCTTACCCGTTGCTATCCTACCTAATGCTATCTTAGCCGTTCCTATCTTATACGATTCTATCATACCTCAGCTGTTCCAATCCTACGTTATATTATTTTATCTCATATTAGTCTTTCCTAACCAGCTTATTCTATAATATCTTAGCCGTTCCTATGCTACCTTATCCTGTTCTATCTTACCTTAGACATCCCTATGCTACCTTCTCCTATTCTATCTTACCTTTATCCATTCCTATCCTACCTTATCCTATCCTGTAATATCTTAGCCGTTCATATGCTACCACATCCTATTCTATCATACCTTAGCCATTCCTATCCTACCTTATCTTATTCTGTCTTATATTAGCCGTTCCAAACCAGCTTATTCCCTCATATCTTAGCCGTTCCTATACTACCTTATCCTATTTTATCATATCTTAGCCATTCTTATCCTACCACATCCTACTCTATCTTACCTTACCCGTTGCTATCGTACCAAATGCTATCTTAGCCGTTCCTATCTTATCCGATTACATCATACCTTAGCCGTTCCTAACCTACCTTATCCTATCTTACACATTCTTATCCTACCACATCCTATTCTATCTTGCGCTAGTCATTACAATCCTACCTTATACTATTCTATCTCATATTACTCTTTCCTAACCAGCTTATTCTATCATATCTTAGCCGTTCCTATGCTACCTTATCCTATATTATCATATCTTAGCCATTCTTATCCTACCACATCCAACTCTATCTTACTTTACCCGTTGCTATCCTACCAAATGCTATCTTAGTTGTTCCTATCTAATCCGATTATATCATTCCTTAGCCATTCCTAACCTACCTTATCCTATTCTTTTATATCTTAGCCGTTCCTATCCTATCTTATCCTATACTACATATTCTTATCCTACCACATGCTATTGTATCTTGCCCTAGTCATTCCAATCCTACCTTATACTATTCTATCTCATATTACTCTATCCTAACCAGCTTATTCTATCATATATTAGCCGCTCCTATGCTACCTTATCCAATTCTATCTTACCTTTAGCCATTGCTATCCTACCTTATTCTATTCTATCATATCTTAGCCGTTCATACGCTACCTTATTCTATTCCATCCTATCTTACCCATTCTAATCCTACCACATGCTATTCTATCTTATAATTGGCATTCCTATCCTACCTTATCCTATTCTATTATATCTTAGCCGTTCCTCTCCTATCTTATCCTATACTACACATTCTTATCCTACCACATCCTATCCTATCTTACCTTAGCCATTCCTATCCTATCTTGGCCTATTCTATCATATCTTAGCCATTTTTATCCTACCTTATCTTATTCTATCTCATATTAGCCGTTCCTATACTACCTTATCCTATCATATCTTTGCCATTTTCATCCTACCACATCCTATTCTATCTTCGCGTACCCATTGCTATCCTACCTAATAATATCTTAGCCATGCCTGTCTTATACGTTTCTATCATACCTCAGCTGTTCCTATCATACCTCATCCTATTCTATCTTATATTACTCTTTCCTAACCAGCTTATTCTTTTATATCTTAGCCGTTCCTATGCTACCTTATCCTATTCTATCTTACCTTAGCCATTCCTATGCTACCTTCTCCTATTCTATCTTACCTTTATCCATTCTTGTCCTACCTTATCCTATCCTATAATATCTTAGCCGTTCATATGCTACCACATCCTATTCTATCATACCTTAGCCATTCCTATCCTACCTTATCTTATTCTGTCTTATATTAGCCGTTCCAAACCAGCTTATTCTCTCATATCTTAACCGTTCCCATACTACCTTATCCTATTTTATCATATCTTAGCCATTCTTATCCTACCACATCCTACTCTCTTACCTTATCCGTTGCTATCCTACCAAATGCTATCTTAGCCGTTCCTATCTCATCCGATTATGTCATACCTTAGCCGTTCCTAACCTACTTTATCCTATCTTACACATTCTTATCCTACCACATCCTATTATATCTTGCCCAAGTCATTCCAATCCTACCTTATACTATTCTATCTCATATTATTCTTTGCTAACCAGCTTATTCTATCATATCTAAGCCATTCCTATGCTACCTTATCCAATTCTATCTTACCTTTAGCCATTGCTATCCTACCTTATTCTATTCTATCATATCTTAGCCGTTCATATGCTACCTTATTCTAATCCATCCGATCTTACCCATTCTAATCCTACCACATGTAATTCTATCTTACAATTGGCATTCCTATTCTACCTTATCCTATTCTTTTATATCTTAGCCGTTCCTAACCTATCTTATCCTATCCTACACATTCTTATCCTACCTCATCCTATCCTATCTTACCTTAACCATTCCTATCCTACCTTAGCATATTCTACCATATTTTACACGTTCCTTTCCTACCTCATCCTATTCCATCCTATCTTACCCATTCTAATCCTACCACATCCTATTCTATCTTACAATTGGCATTCCTATCCTACCTTATCCTATTCTATTATATCTTAGCCGTTCCTATCCTATCTTATCCTATCCTACACATTCTTATCCTACCACATCCCATCCTATCTTACCTTAATCATTCCGATCCTACCTTATCCTATTCTATCTTACCTTAGCCATTTTTATCCTACCTTATCTTATTCTATCTCATATTAGCCGTTCCTATACCACCTTATCCTATCATATCTTTGCCATTTTCATCATACCATATCCTATTCTTTCTTAGCTTACCCGTTGCTATCCTACCTAATGCTATCTTAGCCGTTCCTATCTTATACGATTCTATCATACCTCAGCTGTTCCAATCCTACGTTATATTATTTTATCTCATATTAGTCTTTCCTAACCAGCTTATTCTATAATATCTTAGCCGTTCCTATGCTACCTTATCCTGTTCTATCTTACCTTAGACATCCCTATGCTACCTTCTCCTATTCTATCTTACCTTTATCCATTCCTATCCTACCTTATCCTATCCTGTAATATCTTAGCCGTTCATATGCTACCACATCCTATTCTATCATACCTTAGCCATTCCTATCCTACCTTATCTTATTCTGTCTTATATTAGCCGTTCCAAACCAGCTTATTCCCTCATATCTTAGCCGTTCCTATACTACCTTATCCTATTTTATCATATCTTAGCCATTCTTATCCTACCACATCCTACTCTATCTTACCTTACCCGTTGCAATCGTACCAAATGCTATCTTAGCCGTTCCTATCTTATCCGATTATATCATACCTTAGCCGTTCCTAACCTACCTTATCCTATCTTACACATTCTTATCCTACCACATCCTATTCTATCTTGCGCTAGTCATTACAATCCTACCTTATACTATTCTATCTCATATTACTCTTTCCTAACCAGCTTATTCTATCATATCTTAGCCGTTCCTATGCTACCTTATCCTATATTATCATATCTTAGCCATTCTTATCCTACCACATCCTACTCTATCTTACTTTACCCGTTGCTATCCTACCAAATGCTATGTTAGCTGTTCCTATCTAATCCGATTATATCATTCCTTAGCCATTCCTAACCTACCTTATCCTATTTTATCATATCTTAGCCATTCTTATCCTACCACATCCTACTCTATATTACCTTACCCGTTGCAATCGTACCAAATGCTATCTTAGCCGTTCCTATCTTATCCGATTATATCATACCTTAGCCGTTCCTATCCTATCTTATCCTATACTACACATTCTTATCCTACCACATCCTATTCTATCTTGCCCTAGTCATTCCAATCCTACCTTATACTATTCTATCTCATATTACTCTATCCTAACCAGCTTATTCTATCATATATTAGCCGCTCCTATGCTACCTTATCCAATTCTATCTTACCTTTAGCCATTCCTATCCTACCTTATCTTATTCTGTCTTATATTAGCCGTTCCAAACCAGCTTATTCCCTCATATCTTAGCCGTTCCTATACTACCTTATCCTATTTTATCATATCTTAGCCATTCTTATCCTACCACATCCTACTCTATCTTACCTTACCCGTTGCAATCGTACCAAATGCTATCTTAGCCGTTCCTATCTTATCCGATTATATCATACCTTAGCCGTTCCTAACCTACCTTATCCTATCTTACACATTCTTATCCTACCACATCCTATTCTATCTTGCGCTAGTCATTGCAATCCTACCTTATACTATTCTATCTCATATTACTCTTTCCTAACCAGCTTATTCTATCATATCTTAGCCGTTCCTATGCTACCTTATCCTATATTATCATATCTTAGCCATTCTTATCCTACCACATCCTACTCTATCTTACTTTACCCGTTGCTATCCTACCAAATGCTATCTTAGCTGTTCCTATCTAATCCGATTATATCATTCCTTAGCCATTCCTAACCTACCTTATCCTATTTTATCATATCTTAGCCATTCTTATCCTACCACATCCTACTCTATCTTACCTTACCCGTTGCAATCGTACCAAATGCTATCTTAGCCGTTCCTATCTTATCCGATTATATCATACCTTAGCCGTTCCTATCCTATCTTATCCTATACTACACATTCTTATCCTACCACATCCTATTCTATCTTGCCCTAGTCATTCCAATCCTACCTTATACTATTCTATCTCATATTACTCTATCCTAACCAGCTTATTCTATCATATATTAGCCGCTCCTATGCTACCTTATCCAATTCCATCTTACCTTTAGCCATTGCTATCCTACCTTATTCTATTCTATCATATCTTAGCCGTTCATATGCTACCTTATTCTATTCCATCCTATCTTACCCATTCTAATCCTACCACAAGCTATTCTATCTTACAATTGGCATTCCTATTCTACCTTGTCCTATTCTTTTATATCTTAGCCGTTCATATCCTATCTTATCCTATACTACACATTCTTATCCTACCACATCCTATTCTATCTTGCCCTAATCATTCCAATCCTACCTTATACTATTCTATCTCATATTACTCTATCCTAACCAGCTTATTCTATCATATATTAGCCGCTCCTATGCTACCTTATCCAATTCTATCTTACCTTTAGCCATTGCTATCCTACCTTATTCTATTCTATCATATCTTAGCCGTTCATATGCTACCTTATTCTATTCCATCCTATCTTACCCATTCTAATCCTACCACATGCTATTCTATCTTACAATTGGCATTCCTATTCTACCTTATCCTATTCTTTTATATCTTAGCCGTTCCTATCCTATCTTATCCTATACTACACATTCTTATCCTACCACATCCTATCCTATCTTACCTTAACCATTCCTATCCTACCTTATACTATTCTATCTCATATTACTCTATCCTAACCAGCTTATTCTATCATATATTAGCCGCTCCTATGCTACCTTATCCAATTCTATCTTACCTTTAGCCATTGCTATCCTACCTTATTCTATTATATCATATCTTAGCCGTTCATATGCTACCTTATTCTATTCCATCCTATCTTACCCATTCTAATCCTACCACATGCTATTCTATCTTATAATTGGCATTCCTATTCTACCTTATCCTATTCTTTTATATCTTAGCCGTTCATATCCAATCTTATCCTATACTACACATTCTTATCCTACCACATCCTATTCTATCTTGCCCTAATCATTCCAATCCTACCTTATGCTATTCTATCTCATATTACTCTATCCTAACCAGCTTATTCTATCATATATTAGCCGCTCCTATGCTACCTTATCCAATTCTATCTTACCTTTAGCCATTGCTATCCTACCTTATTCTATTCTATCATATCTTAGCCATTCATATGTTACCTTATTCTATTCCATCCTATCTTACCCATTCTAATCCTACCACATGCTATTCTATCTTACAATTGGCATTCCTATTCTACCTTATCCTATTCTTTTATATTTTAGCCGTTCCTATCCTATCTTATCCTATCTTACACATTCTTATCCTACCACATCCTATTCTATCTTACCCTACCCGTTGCTATCCTACCTAATGCCATCTTAGCCGTTACTATCTTATCCGATTCTACCATACCTTAGCCGTTCACATACTACCTTATCCTATCTTACACATTCTTATCCTACCACATCCTATTCTATCTTACCTTAGTCATTCCTATCCTACCTTATACTATTCTATTTATATTACTCTTTCCTAACCAGCTTATTCTATCATATCATAGCCATTCCTATATTACGTTATCCTATTCTATCTTACCTTAGCCATTCCTATCCTACCTTGCCCTATTATATCATATCTTAGCCATTCTTATCCTACCACATCCTATTCTATCTTACCTTAGCCATTCCTATCCTATCTTGGCCTATTCTATCATACCTTGGCCATTCTTATCCTGCCTCATCTTATTCTGTCTTATATTAGCCGTTCGAAACCAGCTTATTCTATCATATTTTAGCCGTACCTATCCTACCTTATGTTATTCCATCATACCTTAGCCGTTCCTATCATACCTTATCCTATTCTATCTTATATTGGCCATTCTAAACCAACTTATTGTATCATATCTTAGTCGTTCCTATAATACCTAATCCTTTTCTATCTTATTTTAGCAGTTCCAAACCAGCTTATTGTATAATATCTTAGCTGTTCCTATTCTGCCTTATCCTATTCTATCTTGCCTTAGCCATTCCGATTGTACCTTAAACCATTCTATTATATCTTAACCATTCTTATCCCACCACATCCTATTCTATCTTACCTTACCCGTTCCTATCTTACCTGACCCTATATTATCTTAGCCGTTCCTAACCTACCTTATCCAAATCTATCATATCTTAACCATTCTTAACCTAACACATCCTATTCTATCTTACAATTGGCATTCCTATCCTACCTTATCCTATTCTATTATATCTCAGCCGTTCCTATCCTATCTTTTCCTATCCTACACATTCTTATCCTACAGCATCCTATCCTATCTTACCTTAACCATTCCTATCCTACCTTAAACTATTCTATTATCCCTTAGCCATTCCTAATCTACCTTATCCTATCTTATACATTCTTATCCTACCACATCCTATTCTATCTTGCCCTAGTCATTCCAATCCTAACTTATACTATTCTATCTCATATTACTCTTTCCTAACCAGCTTATTCTATCATATCTTAGCCGTTCCTATGCTACCTTATCCTATTCTATCTTACCTTTAGCCATTGCTATCCTACCTTATTCTATTCTATCATATCTTACCCGTTCCTTTCCTACCTTATCCAATTCCATTCTATCTTACCCATTCTAATCCTACCACATGCTATTCTATCTTACAATTGGCATTCCTATCCTACCTTATCCTATTCTATTATATCTTACCCGTTCCTATCCTATCTTATCCAATCCTACACATTCTTATCCTACCACATCCTATCCTATCTTACTTTAACCATTCCTATCCTACCTTATCCTATTCTATCTTACCTTAGCCATTCCTATCCTATCTTGGCCTATTCTATTATACCTTAGCCATTTTTATCCTACCATAACTTATTCTATCTTATATTAGCCGTTCCTATACTACCTTATCCTATCATATCTTTGCCATTTTCATCCTACCACATCCTATTCTATCTTAGCGTACCCACTGCTATCCTACCTAATGCTATCTTAGCCGTTCCTATCTTATACAATTCTATCATACCTCAACTGTTCCAATCGTACCTTATCCTATTCTATCTTATATTACTCTTTCCTAACCAGCTTATTCTATCATATCTTAGCCGTTCCTATGCTACCTTATCCTATTCTATCTTACCTTAGCCATTCCTATGCTACCTTCTCCTATTCTATCTTACCTTTATCCATTCCTATCCTACCTTATCCTATCCTATAATATCTTAGCCGTTCATATGCTACCACATCCTATTCTATCATACCTTAGCCATTCCTATCCTACCTTATCTTATTCTGTCTTATATTAGCCGTTCCAAACCAGCTCATTCCCTCATATCTTAACCGTTCCTATACAACCTTATCCTATTTTATCATATCTTAGCCATTCTTATCCTACCACATCCTACTCTCTTACCTTACCCGTTGCTATCCTACCAAATGCTATCTTAGCCGTTCCTATCTCATCCGATTATATCATACCTTAGCCGTTCCTAACCTACTTCATCCTATCTTACACATTCTTATCCTACCACATCCTATTATATCTTGCCCTAGTCATTCCAATCCTACCTTATACTATTCTATCTCATATTATTCTTTCCTAACCAGCTTATTCTATCATATCTTAGCCGTTCCTATGCTACCTTATCCTATTCTATCTTACCTTTAGCCATTGCTATCCTACCTTATTCTATTCTATCATATCTTAGCCGTTCATATGCTACCTTATTCTATTCCATCCTATCTTAACCATTCTAATCCTACCACATCCTATTCTATTTTACAATTGGCATTCCTATCCTACCTTATACTATTCTATCCGATTCTATATCACATCCTATTCTATCTTACCTTAGCCATTCCTATCCTATCTTGGCCTATTCTATCATACCTTGGCCATTCTTATCCTGCCTCATCTTATTCTGTCTTATATTAGCCGTTCGAAACCAGCTTATTCTATCATATTTTAGCCATACCTATCCTACCTTATGTTATTCCATCATACCTTAGCCGTTCCTATCATACCTTATCCTATTCTATCTTATATTGGCCATTCTAAACCAACTTATTGTATCATATCTTAGTCGTTCCTATACTACCTAATCCTTTTCTATCTTATATTAGCAGTTCCAAACCAGCTTATTGTATAATATCTTAGCTGTTCCTATTCTGCCTTATCCTATTCTATCTTGCCTTAGCCATTCCGATTGTACCTTAAACCATTCTATTATATCTTAACCATTCTTATCCCACCACATCCTATTCTATCTTACCTTACCCGTTCCTATCTTACCTAACCCTATATTATCTTAGCCGTTCCTAACCTACCTTATCCAAATCTATCATATCTTAGCCATTCTTAACCTAACACATCCTATTCTATCATACCTTAGCCATTTATGTCCTAGCTTATCCTATTCTGTCATACCTTAGTCGTTCCTATCCTACCTTATCCAAATCTATCATACCTTAGCCATTCCTATCCTACCTAATCCTATTCAATCATACCTTAGTCGTTCCTATCCTACCTTATCCAAATCTATCATACCTTAGCCGTTCCTATCCTACCTTATCCTATTCTATCTTATATTAGCAGTTCCAAACCAGCATAATGTATCATATCTTAGTCATTCCTATTCTACCTTATACTATTCTATCCTATCTTACCCATTCCTATCCTACACTATCCTATTCTATTATATCTTAGGTATTCCTATCCTGCCTTGTCTTATTCTATCATATCTTACCAATTCTTATCCTACCACATCATATTCTATCTTACCTTAGCCATTCCTATCCTACCTTATCCTATTCTAACTTATATTATCCATTCCAACCCAACTTATTGTATCACATCTTAGACGTTCCTATCCTACATTATCCTATGCTATCATATCTTACCCATTCCTATCCTACCACATCCTATTCTATCTTACCTTAGCCATTCTTATCTTACCTTATCCTAAGCTATCATATCTTTGCTGTTCCTATCCTACCTTATCCTATTCTATCCTATCTTACCCATTCATATCCTACCACATCCTATTCCATCTTACCATCGGCATTCCTATCCTACCTTATCCTATTCAATCATATCTTAGCCATTACTATCCTACCGTATCCTATTCTATCCTGTTTTAGCCGTATCTTTCCTACCTTATCCTATTCTATCCTATCTTAGCCGTTCCTATCTTACCTTATCCTATTCTGTCATATCTTAGCCATTCTTATCCCACCACATCCTACTCTGTCTTACCTTAGCCGTTCCTATCCTAACTTATTGTATTCTGTCTTATGTTAGCCGTTCCTGAGGGTGTTTTTTTAATTTCTATATGACATAAAGTCACAGACTTATTTAAATGGTTTGGCAAAATTTCTGTCAGATCCCGCTGCTGGGATCAGCAACTCCAGAGGGTTAAGATGTATGATTACTGTTACCCTCAGGATGACCACAGGCACAGCTACAAAACACATAAATAACAGAGTCGTATCCCAGGCTTGGCAATGTTTATTGACACAAAACCTTTAAGGAAATAAAAAAGTAACAGAAATACACAGGCAAAACAGTAATGGCAACTCTTAAAGACATATGCACACAATTAATACCATAGCCATGATACACATGAATTTAGAATAATTATATACACAATGTATATACATGAATCCTACCTGGATTTCAGTATAAACCCAGACACACACCCCTTCCACCTGGCAACAAGTCTAAAAGAAATCGGTTGTTATTACAAACAAAACACACGTCGCCACTGCCGCCACGTGTTAAAGAAATGCCAAAGGAAGACCAGACCACGCCCCCTACCACCGGCTTCCCACGGCTTTTATCCTCACTGATGCCAGCCAGTATAATTTCAAGAGCAGAAACAGCTGAGCAATGTCAGAAACTTTATTACGGAGGCTACCATGGTAACTGCGTAAACAACCTACCTACCTAACCCTGCACAATACAGAGTGCTTGGACTTACGGAACGCTGCCGTAGTAACCCTACAAACCAGTCGCTCGTATACCGCAGCCCAACACGTGACCTGTGAGTGACATAGTCCACGTCACTCACCGGTTACACTCTTATGTTAGCCATTCCTATCCTATCTCATCCTATTCTGTCTTCACCAAACCTATCCTAAAATAAAATAGGATAACACAGGTTGAGATAAGATAAAACAAGAGCTTTGCAATATGTAACCATTCTTTCTAGGCTCGGGAGGAGGATGATTGCTATTTCCTTATCTTATTTATTTATTTTGACCTGTAACCTTTTATGTAATTAATAGTATAACAATAAACTATCTCCTCTCAAAGGATCAGACTGGTTCCATCTCTGTATAATCATTTCTAAACCGCTTTCCATTCTAGTCTGGGTTTCCGTATCCAACAAAAAGAAAGAATTAAATATATACGTATTATTACAGACCTCTCAAATAAAACAATACCAGGGCAAACCAAATAGTTATAACACATAATATCAAACAAATACTTTCACCCCACAAAAGATAACCTTGCTCATGAGCAGGCAAAACTTAGTCAAAGAAATATTTAAAAGAACAACATTGCTATATTGTCAGTCATTTCAGTCCAGTCAGTCCGCACCGCGGGGAAGTTGGTTTTATGTTCGATATTCGCTACATTTACTGACATTTAAACTGCAATATCTTCGGGATCATAACGGTAATAATTTTCAGATTACGCTCCAATTGACTGCACTAGTGGTGTTGTGGTGATTGGCATTGCACTTTCAAGACAGTCTCTAAGTTTTCGGGCAGTTCTGGGTGAGCAGAAGGATATTCGATCCCGTCTCGCTTTATATTTTTAATTCATATTGCTGGAGAATGTGGAGCTAAAAGTGTGAAATATTCTTCTAGTTTAACTTCACACGTGGAGCCTAATCTGAAAAGAATTACCGTCATGATCCCGAAGATATTGCAGTTTAGATGACAGTAATTGTAGCGAAAATCGAACATAAAACCAACTTTACCGCGATCAGTCAGCAAAGCTTTCCTCCGACTGTTCTTTTTCTTTTCTTATCTGAAATTTAACAGAGGGCGCTCGGCTCCGGTGCAGATCCTGGCAGGGTGCGTGTGACCGTACTCCTCTCTGAGTAAACGTCCACTGATGTCGAACAGGATTTCAGCAATCATAAAAAAACCAACCGGCACGTCGCAGATTGCATAATCATTAAACCATACATATAGTTTTATCAATTATGTCATAACCACAATATCCTCGATATAATTTGGTTTCAGGGCTTCACACACTATCACACAGTATTAACCTGGGCTACGAACATATAAAAGGAAAATATGGGAAGGGAATATGGCGCAGTAGAAAAATAAAACATATCCCTTTTCCCCATTTACACATAACGAAATCACATTGCAGGAACATGTACATATCGATGACACATTATAACATCCAAGGTTTACATAATCTCAATCGGCAAACTAAAGCATTGCTTTTTTTCCCTTTCTTTTTATATTCCGCCATAGCACAAACTACATTTTCCCTTAACTCAGTCCCGTAACACTCACCGAAAGAGTAGAACACGGCTTGTCCGTCTCATCCGTCTTCTTGATCACATCGTTCGCCAGTGCTGACGTTCTCCACCTTCTCGCTGCTGTTCTTTTCTACGGCCTCATTTTTTTCTAAATGGGTGTCAGATTTCTTAGCTGTTATTTTAATTTTAATCTTAAGTACTCTCATTTCTTTGCTCTCCATTTTTAAGATATTAAATCTCTTCAAACTACAGCCACTCGCCAAGATGCTCGAAAGACGTTTGAGAAGATAAGTACATGTGATTCAAAAGTAATCAAGCTGTTGTCATGGACGCCCATTCCAACCATAACAGACAATGCGATTCTATGCAGCTCATCGGCGACTTTCGGCCGCGTTCGGCTTCGACTGACCGGTCGTAGGTTCGATTCGGCCATAAGCAGGTTGCCAACTCTGACTCATCTGGCGCGAGACTCGCGCTTTCAGACTGAAACGCTCACAGCAATAATTCTTATGGACCTAAAATTGGCTACACCAAAAGCGTTGGGGCAGTTTGCAAACCCTACATATTATTTACAAGGTAATAAAACTATTATATACATGTAAGTACGTGTGTAGTAGACTTGTCTTGAAATGAAAATCTCATGCCAACTGTCATGCCCTGCTCGTCGGCTCCTCGTGTGTGCCACGCCCCCGGATTACCCACGTGTTCTTTCCCGATTTGTACCCAGCTGTGTCTGATTATTTTCAATCAGTCCTGTGTATTTCAGTCCGTGTCTTACCTGAGTCCTTCGTCCGTCATTGATGTCAGTAGCCGTCCTATGTTTCCTGTCCCGGATCTTCCTAATTAAACTCCCGTTTACCCTGCTTACGCCTGCTCGCCTGCTCTTTGCTCGCTCGCCTTTCCAGCGCGTTCGCCCACTTCCGGAGCGTCCCGTGACACAAACCAGCTGACCAAATTCGGTGCTATATTATGTATGCAAGAATTATCACATGCAGGGCGCACATAACTGGTATGCAAGTACTCATTCGCTGTCTAAAGCTATACGCGCTGCAATGTTTTGTAGCAGCGCAAATGCGTATTTATTTTATGTGCATTCGCGCTGTTATGACAAGAAATCACTGTGCATTCTAGCCTTCATGCCGCGAAAGAAGTACAAATTAGCCCCATTAATGTTAAAATGCACGGTAATTTTTTGCCATAACAGCGTAAATGCGCATAAAATACATGCGAATTTGCGCTGCTACAGCAAGGAATTGCCGCGCGTTCACGGAGAATGCATACTTGCGTACCATACAGTTATGTGCGGTCCTGACCATATGTATAGTAGGCATATCTTCTACAATAAATTATATATTTAAGTCGTATTGTTTGGCGTTTTTAAATCTTTTAATCATAATTTTCTTCGTTCTTTCCTGCCGACAGTTGGGGCAGAGACTGTCATACACTCATGTACTAATGTTACTAATGTAACATTCACAGCCAGACGCTGCGCAACAGTGAAACATTTATACATGTGAGAAAAGGTTTTCTGTGTGTCCATTAATTCCTACATTGAGTTTTAATCCCGTTTACATGAAAAGCTGTAGTTATATTGCCCCCAGAATTCCAAATTTCTATTTGCAGCAAACTGATAAACCGAATAAGCCCAGGACATTGGAAAATACTTGAACAACATGGTAAAGTGGGTTTCAGCATTTTCTATTGTTACATTTGTATTAGAATTGTAACAAATGTCTTCGTTAGTATTGCATTGTATTTTGCCGGATGTTCCTCAACAGATTGGTTCTGTGGACTGTGGTGTGTTCATGTTGATTGTTGTCACAGATCGAGGAAGTAGGAAGCCGGAGAATTGGGAAACAAGGGATTTATTGGGGAAACCAGCTAGGAACACGGGGCAATACAGGTAGCGACTTCAATGACTGGACTGGGGAAACATACTTTGATACGGAATTAAATACATAGGACTGATAGATGTGTGATAGATGATAACCTAGTCTATATATGCTTGATAAATGACACTCAGTTTTTCATCAGCTGCTTTCAGTCTCCATGGATAGACCAAATGTAAAATGGAAGTTTTTAGAACTGCTTCATGAAGAACAGCGTGAGCAGTATGAGGGTACTCAGCTGATTGTGGTTGGGAGCTGTGGCCTTCAAACCCTATATAATGCCAGCAAATGTGGTCTCTCCATATGGCAGATAGAGGAAGTTTGAAAGCCATTTGTATTCTCTTCCATAGTGTGCCAGCAAGGAGAGAGGACTTCACTGCTTTTACTATCCATCCATCCATCCATCCATCCATCATCTTCCGCTTAATCCGGGGTCCCTCCCGAATGACTGAGCTCCTCACCCTGTCTCTAAGGGAGAGCCTAGCCACCCTGCGGAGGAAACTCATTTCGGCCGCTTGCACCCGCGATCTCGTTCTTTCGGTCACTACCCATAGCTCATGACCATAGGTGAGGGTAGGAACGTAGATCGACTGGTAAATCGAGAGCTTTGCCTTTTAGCTCAGCTCTCTCTTCACCATGACAGACCGATGCAGCGCCCGCATGACTGCTGACGCCGCACCGATCAACCTGTTGATCTCCCGTTCCATCGTTCCCCCACTCTTGAACAAGATCCCGAGATACTTAAACTCCTCCACTTTTTTTTAAACTCCACTCCTGCTTTTACTAAATCTGCAAAATTTCCACTTGCATCCTGTAGCCACCAATGGCTTGAAAACTTACCAGTAGCAGAGAGAGCCCTGGAGGTGTGGCCGTCTCTGACCATGTACCTGGATGCAGTCAGAATGAGGAAGCTACCAAATCCAGGAACTGCATTGTGTGACACCCTTGAAGCTGCTCAGACAGACCCCCTCATCTTCGCAAAGCTACATTTCTACATAGCCATCACCAGGACCTTCACTCCTTTCTTGACAAGATATCAAACTGATGAACCAGTGATGCCATTCTTAGCCACAGACTTGGCTGAGTTGATGAAGGTAATATCCTAGCATTGGACAGGTTGATGTTGCAAATTTATTTCAGTGTGTGTACATTTCTCCCTGAACATAACCTGTCTTCAGGTTAGTGTTTTACCTTTTATCTAATCATGATTAATATCTGATTAATATGAATGATTTATTAATTATATACAGATACTCACACCCACACATCCTTCCATCCATCCATTTTCCAAACCGCTTATCCTACTGGGTCACGGGGGTTCGGAGCCTATCCCGGAAGCAATGGGCACGAGGCAGGGAACAACCCAGGATGGGGGGCCAGCCCATCGCAGGGCATACTCACACACCAGTCACTCATATACGCACACCTACGGGCAATTTAGCAAGTCCAATTAGCCTCAGCATGTTTTTGGACTGTGGCAGGAAACCGGAGTACCCGGAGGAAACCCCACGACGACATGGGGAGAACATGCAAACTCCACACACATGTGACCCAGGCGGAGACTCGAACCCGGGTCCCAGAGGTGTGAGGCAACAGTGCTAACCACTGCACCACCATGCCGCCCCAGGGTGCACCTTGACATGAGAAATTACAATGGGAAGCAAATGGTAGAGGAGCTGGACAGTAGTGGTTACATCACCAATGACAAGTCCCCTCCCACCAGGATCAGCAGCGACCATATGCTGAGACACCGGGGCACTAAAGGGCTTTGAGTCCCAGGGAGCAGACATAAATACTCATCTACTGTAAGCTGCTTTGGATCAAAGCATCAGATAAATGTAAAAGCATTAATAAGATATTCCTACAGAGCAATTTCTAATAGACATGGCAGTGCCCTAACCTCTCATGTAATAAACCCCTTGGCATCATCTGCTGCCTCATTCAGCCTAATCCAATAGTCCAGAGGATCCTCCCTAGCATCTGACTTGGTTGAACAAAAATCTGCTGGAGGCATCCCAGAATGCACAGTCAAATAAGAATACTGCTTCAGGATACTAAGGACTGCATCCACATCTCCAGTGGCAGTGACAGTATCATTACTATGCAGCCATGCTCTGACCACATCTCTGGCACATCCCATCAGTCTGCTTGTGCCTGCAGTAGGAATGGGTGAACCTAAGCATTCAGAGGTTTCCCCAGCAGGTAGACTATTTGGCATCTTAGAGAGGACACTGAGGTAGAGATTGGTATACAACTTCACAATATTATTCTTAATCTGCCAGATTTGGATTATCCCCTCTGTCAGAAATCTTGCAGGCAGAGCCCACTTGCAGCAGAGCTGAGAGGTAGG
This sequence comes from Brienomyrus brachyistius, assembly GCF_023856365.1. Taxonomy (NCBI): domain Eukaryota; kingdom Metazoa; phylum Chordata; class Actinopteri; order Osteoglossiformes; family Mormyridae; genus Brienomyrus; species Brienomyrus brachyistius. The sequence goes on along the minus strand of NW_026042336.1, from coordinate 439,810 downwards.
GCTACATGTTAAACTAAGACTAGAGGTATGTATCAGACCAGCTCTCCCTAGCTTTCTGCTTGCTAATAGTCGATCTCTCGAAAATAATATGGATGAACTTGGGACTAGGATTAAGAATTAAAAACTGCTGTGCGCTGATTTTCACTGAAACATAGCTGTAGGACAATATTGTAGAAGCAGCTGTCCGGCTACAGACTCACTCCATTCATCACAGGGACTGCACAGTAGTATCTGGCAAACTCAGTAGGGGGGGGGGGGAATCTGCATTTACATCAACAACCAGTGGTACTCAGACTGTCACTTTTCAAGTGATGTAAACACTGTTCAATTGATGTGGAGCACTGAATGCTGAAATGCGGACAATTTTATTGGCCTAGGAAGTTTAACGCTGCTTTCATTCTGCCTGTTTACATTCCTCCACATGCAAACTGCACGGCAGCATTGGGCACATTGAATGAGGCTATAAGCGCACAAGAAAACAAACATAATGATACAGTGTTTACAGTAACTGGTGATTTTAATCATTGTAACTTAGGGACTGTGATACCAGCATACCAACAACACCTTACATTTCCTACATGGGAAAAAAACATACATGTATAGCAATGTGAAGGAGGCGTACAAGGTTGTACCTGGTCCCCACTTTGGACGGTCTCCATTCCTCTACCCAGCATACAGACAGCTCCTCAAACAAGCCCGAACTGTGATGTGATTTTATGTGGCCTACCACTTCATGGCTGATTTGCTGTTGTTCCCAGTTTTTCCACTTTGGTAAAATACAACTAACAGTTCAGTGTGGAATATTTAGTAGCTAGGAAATCTCACAGATGGACTTATTGCACAGGTGGCATCCTATCGCAGTACCATGCTTGAATTCACTAACCTGACTGAATTCACAGTGTGTGTGTGTGTATATATATATATATATATATATATAAAGTCACGATCTGGGGCGAGCAGAGCAGCGGTGATCGTGCGGGCAGGCGTGCAAAGACTAGGTGAGACGGACAAAATCGGGCAAACTACGGGTTTAATTTGGGAACTGGGACCATAGAACAACACGAAACCACACCATAACCACAAGAGATCCACAATGACGGTGTAAGGACATAAAACTTATAGGTCCTGCAGGCCCCAACTCTGATCAGCCTGCATCAGTCTATTTCAGAACTCCAAGAAAAGGATCCACTGGCCCAGGCAAGATTGGACTCCACGCATCAAACCATCCCTTTTAAGGAAGGCAAAGCCCTGCCGGCTCCTGAGAATAACTGGAGCAATACAGAAAAAGCAAGACCTTTCACCCCCTGGAGTGGCCGGAGTTCCACAGTCAATCCACAGCAACAACAGCTGTCAGTCCCCAGACACAGACACCTTTTCCACTAGAAATAGGATAACTCACCACACATAGATGTTAGGGACAAATACACGCATGTTTGGTCTCGTTTGAATAGGCATGAGACGGCGAGTGTTATACACTCAGATTTAAGGCAGTATAGTTTTCCCTAAGAGAACTATAGAAACTTCGGCTAAACCCACCAAACTGAGAGAGCCTCTCACATGGCAGAACAAGGGAATTACGACCACCCCCTAAAGTGATCTGATTGGCTGAGGACTTGAGAACCAAGGCCAACAATGCCCCTAAAATTAACCGTTGACCGAAATTGGTCAGTCTTCAGAGACATGCCATCACCTGGTTTGGATACTTAAGGAAGGGCCTCAGAAGGATTCGGGGAGTTACTCTGTAATCAGAGCTCCCACAGAGAACTGCGTGAAAGTCCATCTGTAGTCAGATACTTTCCGCAGAACTTTGTGCACTCTCAGCTGAGGAATGTGATTGTTTAATATTGTATTTGTCCAAATGTATTTACAAGTATGTGGCCACATGTCAATAATTATATATTGTAATATGTTTAATAAATGTTGTCTTGATTACTTCATGACTGTCTGATTTGCTAACTTCTTTATAAACTTTCCAGATTGGGCTTCTATCCTGATTAGGACTAAAGTGGTAAATACTATCTTGCAGCCTCTGGGTTAAATCCCCTTTATCCGGGTCCCAAACTCGACTGCCCAAGTTAAGTTAGGTGGATACCAAAACCGCACCTCTGGAGTTCGCACACGCTCAGTTACGGGCCGACTTAACCTCTGAGGTCAACACATGCTGATGAAAGGTACCGGTCTACCCTCTGAGGGGCGTACACACTATGTTCCTAGGCACCGGGCATAGTCCCTGAGACGCTCACATGGTAAGACAATGGGCGGCATCGGCGGAGTCCCTGAGACGAGCCCAAAGTAAAACCTCGTACAATCTACTGCAACAAAAGGTGCGCCGTCACAGCCGCTGAGGTTGACACATGTTATGATATGGGCTGCCCCCGGCTGAGCCTCTGAGGTGAACGTACGTGTGGTTCGGGTAAACATCGGCTTAATCTCCGAGGCACCCACATGCTCAGTAATTGGCAGACACTGGGCCTTTGGGGAATTATATAGGTCGAGGGACCCGAATAATCAGAGGCTGACATTGTCTTAAATGGTGGCGATTTCCGTGCATCTAAGACAAACCCTGTGGAACAAGCCCACGGATCGCCCTGTCGGCCGAGGCGAATCTGGTGCACTCCTTCGTCAGGGGTAAAATAGAGTTGGTAATCTAAAGGAGAGTCTCGAAGTAATCCGAACAACATAAACGTCATGACTACAATATACTGAAATAAGGTCATTAATAAAATGGAGTCAGATATGTGTCTAAAAGAATATCTTGTATATTAAAAAGGGTAAGTAATTCCCAGGAGCGCTTGGAAGGACCAACACGCATTCACAGCCTTCGGCTGCGCCATTGGATTCCGCCATTGGGCCAGTGGGCGGCTCCCTACAACGGACAAGGGGAACAGGTAAGACCATGACTTAAATAGGACGTGACTAATCAAAATAAGCAGACCCAGATGGAGACGATCAGGGAAGCACACGTGGGTAATCAGGGGGTGTGGCACACGAGGAGCCGACGAGCCGGGTCATGACATATATATAGGGCGGCATGGTGGTGCAGTGGTTAGCACTGTTGCCTCGCACCTCTAGGACCCAGGTTCGAGTCTCTGCCTGTGTCACATGTGTGCGGAGTTTGCATGTTCTCCCCATGTCGTCGTGGGGTTTTCTCCAGGTACTCTGGTGTGTGTGTATATATATATATAGTAAAATTGAGTTTTTTACACTTTTGCAGTTTTATTTCATAATTGAACTTTATAAGAAATTAAGTACCATTCAATAATAATGAACACTAAGTAAATATTAATAATTGATGTGTTATTGATCCCTGTGGGTGAATTGCTTTACACCTCTACCACTCTGTAGGTCAGAGCAAGCTGGTTGTGAAGGGTAGTTAGCTGTTGTAGCACCCAAAGAACTGGGACTTACGGGCCTAGTACTAACAGAACTTAATTTGTTGCAGTTTTGTATGACAAATGTATATGTTTTGTGTCCTGTGGAGAAATCATAAATACCCATTTTAGCAGGTGTGATTTTGCGTTGAACAGGTAACGTTACGTTGAGACCACCCTGGAACCTGGAACCAGGAACTAGGGGCCTCATTTATAAAGACTGTATGTGAGCAAAATAACCATGAAACATTTGCACAAACATTTATAGAAAAAAAGAAAAGATACCGTGAAATAGTTTACACATTTTGAAATGGTGCAGTGCAACTGTAGGAACATTTTGGACAAAACATTAAAGAACAACATGCGGTCTGATAAAAATGAGCATCTTATTCATTTGTTAATACTGCTGCAGCGTTCTCTGCATTCTCACCACTGCTCCACATCATACTTCACTCTGCCACATATCACTTTACTACCCCATGTTGAATGTTGCATTGTATGAGCATCATTTTATCCTGTGGATTATGGAGTTATCTTTTAACTAGTTAAGTTGTGAAACTGTACCATAACCACTGTTGCTCTTATTTTAACTGATGAAAAATATATTAATTTGAAATCTCTCCTATGTCGCATCCTTTCATGATGTGATTATTGCATTCGTGCCGAGCAATGTTACGATATACAATGCAATCCTCACCCCCCAGCCGGGGAAAATTCAGTCCCCCCCCATCCGACGCCGCAGACTTCATCAAACTGTAGCAGAGCAGGTAATAGTCATTCATAAATGATTAGATTCATAAACAATTAGCCTTATTTCCTTAGAAACAGATTAGATCTGAACCCAAAACTACCCGGTACCCTCAGCATCTTAATCTTCAACCTGCTCTTCACTCTCTGCCCCTTTTTGAATGATTTGAGGTCAGCACGCCAGGGGGCGCTAGGCAGCCACTTGGGCGTCTTCTCCCAGCCTATACTAACTTCGGTTTTTGTTCTTTGAAACTAAAGAAAACTGGAAAATAGTAAAATGCTTTTTTCAGCTTTTGCCATCTGGCCTGGTCATTTAGAAAAGGGCACAACCTTATTAAAAGACACACTTTATTTTTGTGAAAACAATTTGATGAACACAAAAATATGGACACGATTACAGGGCTGGATTAAAACATGAACAAGAGTGGCTTCTGTACTGGAACTGAGACTAGCGTTGCAGTGGGGTGTGGAATGTTCTGTCCTGCCTTTGAGTTAATGTCCAGCAGCGCTTTGGATTCCTGCAGACACCCAGTCCATGGTGAGGAAGCACATACTCATCACCATAACTTCTTTTTCTGCAGAGTAGCTCTCCTCACACTCGAGTTCAAAACCAAAAAAGCTACAGGAGCAACTGTGTCACACTCTGCTATCAGAAGCTCCTTCAGTTCCTGTTTCCTACACTCATCCCTTAACCATCGGAGTTCGAATTCTGGACAACTGACAGCAGCAAGAAGTGCACATATGCAAAACGAGTCTGGATAGCCTGAAGAGAACAAAAAATGTATTGTAGCTGTACAATTAGACATGTTTATTTTGTTATTTTACTATTTAGGCTACAGTGCAGGCTATTTACTATAGTCCGATAATCTGCCTTTTATGGGATGAACAATATACAGTATAATAAGTATTGTTGTGATCTACTCAAACTAGTATTTTGATTTTGAATTAGCTTCCATCGTTGCATATTCTCTATCCAGGTAGGCAGCAAATGTTTTTCTACGCGGTAGGCAAACGTGTAGAATAGATAATTTCTCAATTATGTGACAAAAGGAAGGAGAATCCACAGTGGAAATAAGTAGCATTCTGTCCACAATATACCCAGCCACAAGTTTGTTTAGGTCTTCTCCACTTATAGTTGGTGTTTGACAGGAGAAATCCAGCCTGCTGCTTGGCAGGAGTGGGACATGTACTGGCATTGGGCTCATCAGTCGCTTCACCTGGTATTTTCTCCACTAATTTCACTGCGCAGTGCTGCCCTTTCAGATGTTGAATTTTTTGAAGTTGACAATGATTTCTTACCCCCACATAACGTACAACTCACAAAAATGTTCTTGCCTTTAGCCGAGATGAATTCCAGCTACTGAACACGTACTTCTCACTCGCCATGTTCACTTTGTTTTTGTTTGAGCTGGTTTCGCATGCATGTAGGTCTCCTGTAAATGACGTCGCATGTGCGACTGTTAAACAGACATCTGCCTGCCACTGTCAGGTTACTGTCAATTATTATTTCTGTTTTTACAATATAGATGTTAAAGCACTTGATTTTATTGGTAACGTAGCGGTAACGTAAAGTTACTTGAAAGTGTAACTGTAATGCAGTTATTAATTTTAAAATTATAATGCATTAAGTTACTACGTTACTAAAAAAGATTCAAATTACAGTAATGCCTTACTAAGTTACGCATTACTGCCCAGCACTGGTTTGCATATAGTTTAATGTTTATGTGCATGGTTGTCATTACAAACCTACAAGGCACCTTTGGCTATTTGGGTGTTCAGGTCTATGACAGCTGTACCTCATTCTTTGTATAAAAAATGTCTGATGCTCATCCAAGTATGAATTAACTTTCATGTATATGAAATGAGACATTTCATATATGTATATGAGACAATAAAAGGCAAATGTAACCATTATGTAAATATTTCAGGTATTTTACTGAAAGGTATATCACAGGATACAAAAAACAAACAGCACAGTTTATGTGACAAAATACGAAACATCATATGAAAGCTCACAGAGAAATGTCCGGTCAGGTGGCAGTCCAGGCTTTTGAGTTGAGTACAGACTTTCACTGTTGTTGGAGAAAGCGTCAGGCTTTCCACTCCAACTCTGCACACAGGACCAAACTACAGTACAGTATATGTTGGAGAAAGCGTCAGGCTTTCCACTCCAACTCTGCACACACCATTAATTACGAGACAACACACTTAAAGTTTTACTTGCGCAAGGGTAACCACACTCTCTGCATGCTAGGCTACAAAGGAATGTGTTACAAAGGGTGGTTCCCCTTGGCACCTTTTTTATAGTCAATGGGGGGCAGGGGTCTTGGAGTGAGAACAAAGAAAGGACTGTGAGAGTAAGAAGAAGTTCTGGTTTTACTCAGGTGGACAACTATTTAAACACGTGCTCAGGATACGTGTAAACTAATATAATCTAAAGTATGAAGATAAAGGAAAACAAAATAATGTATATACATATTTACACTCATTGCTGATTATACAGAAATGATAACAAATGATTACTAACAGTTTCTTCAACCTAACATTGTTGCTTTTAGGGTGGATCGTGTAGGTTAATCTAAAACCTATAAAAACACATCCACATAGAACAACGTACACTCTGTCCCACAACGCCTACTTTCTCTCCCGTTTAATGTCGGCTAAACTTAACCATACAACTACTTTCTCTCCCGTTTAATTTCGGCTAAGCTTAACCATACGCATGCCTTGGCCACCTACTCACTTAGGTGCCGTATCTCTCACCTGTATATTGTGGTCTCTGTTCCGTCACCGAGGTCCTTCAGACATCACCAGACGTCGAGCGCAGTTCTAACCACCGGCCTGATGACGAATTCACATCACAGGTCTTTCTTGCACCCGTCTTCGAGTGACTGCCGGCAGTTTTCGGTGTCGCTTCTCTCGCCGTACTGGAGACGTCTTCGGGGATCCTCGGATCCGGCTCGAAGGACCAAATTCTATGTTGGGGAAAGCGCCCGGCATTTCCACCCCAACTCCACATTTACGAGACACACACTTTACAGTTTTACTTGCAAGGGTACCCACACTCTCTGTAATGCAAACTACAGCAGAATGTGTTACAAAGGGTGGTTCCCCTTGGCTCCTTTATTTATAGTCAGTGGGAGGCGCAAGAGAGGGAAGTGAGAATCTTATCTAAGTAGGCATCTGTTGACCACATACTTAGGGTACAATAGCTAAGAGTATGTGGCTAGAAGATAAGAAATAACGTATATATGTATTTACATTCATTGCTGATCATACAGAAATGATGACAAGATGATGTATAACTGTTTCTTCAACCTAACAACATCCATCCATCCATCCATCCATTTTCCAAACCGCTTATCCTATTGGGTCACGGGGGGTCCGGAGCCTATCCCGGAAGCAATGGGCACGAGGCAGGGAACAACCCAGGATGGGGGGCCAGCCCATCACAGGGCACACTCACACACCATTCACTCACACATGCACACCTATGGGCAATTTAGCAACTCCAGTTAGCCTCAGCATGTTTTTGGACCGTGGGGGGAAACCGGAGTACCCGGAGGAAACCCCACGACGACATGGGGAGAACATGCAAACTCCGCACACATGTGACCAAGGCGGAGAATCAAACCCGGGTCCCAGAGGTGTGAGGCGACAGTGCTAACCACTGCACCACCATGCCGCCCCCTAACAACATCCATAATTTCCAATTCAAATACTGAATTAAAACCCCTCTCTGCAGTCTCCTCCAATTTGACCTTTCCAATTTGTATTTGGTCAATTTCAAATTTACCATTTACATCATCTAGCTCAAATTGGCAGAGGTCGACCACTACGGCTCCTATTTTCAGCCTGTCTTGGTGGTCATCTGCAGGCTTTATGGAGACTGTCCTTTCATTTAACACAAAAACCTCTAACCCGCTTTACTTAAGCGCGGGAAAGCGCAGGCGGAAAAGTTAAACGTCAACTATACTTTGCGCATAAAATTGAAATATAATTAACATAGTAGCTCGGAACAAAATCACTTTATTTAAAAACAATATACAGAGTTTACTCACCAAACATATTTTAATATACATACAAATAACTTGTACACCGAGAATAGTATACAACACCGTAAGCATATAACCCTTAAAGGTTGATTAATTAAAAATCACACATTCATCCTGCATAACATAAAACATTGACTTAAAGAGACTTAATTGTGAAATGAACGCTACTGTCCGAGGGTATTTATCTCCACACATCGCTATGGAACATAATGTCTTAAATACTCAGATTTTCAGAATGACAGAATCTTAACATTTAAAATTTTGTTTTGCGATACCGATACGTAATGATATTGGTATGTGGAACAACGTTATGTTACACACGCCTCCCACAATTCAAGAAGCTGTAGTTAGCTTAAGAGCATATTCACAATTTACCCGTTTGCCTTTTACCGTGACTGAGCACAATCCCCCACCCCAGCTGGTCTGCACTCCCCACATTGCAATTAACGATCCAGACTTCAGTGCTTTTGTTACCGTGGGACTTTGTTGTGTTGAAGAAAACATTAAAATGAAGTCTGAGGAATGTTACATAACACAGCTAAAATGCAAAAACTCTCTCTGGTGTAATTCACTGCATAAAACCAATGGTCTTAAGTGTGGTGCCTTCTTCATAACACTCCCTGACTTTTGTATTCATGACCATGAGATACTGTGGCCTTTTCTTCCTTCATTTGACTAGTGTTCCTCCCTTTCCTCTCAGCCTTGGTTGGTGGTTCAGGCAGCATCACCTTCTTTTAATAGTCCCAGGTTTATCCATCCATCCATTTTCCAAACCGCTTATCATACTGGGTGGCGGGGGGTCCGGAGCCTATCCCAGAAGCAATGGGCAAGAGGCAGGGAACAACCCAGGATTGGGGGGCCAGCCCATTGCAGGGCACACTCACACACCATTCACTCACACATGCACACCTAGGGGCAATTTAGCAACTCCAATTAGCCTCAGCATGTTTTTGGACTGTGGGGGAGAAACCAGAGTACCCAGAGGAAACCCCACGACGACATGGGTAAAACATGCAAACTCCACATACATGTAACCCAGGCGGAGACTCGAACCTGGGTCACCCAGGTGTCATTTATTTTGAAATTCGGCTCAAGCAGAAAATGTTCTAGCAGAAGTCTTAGACAATCTCTGAGTTACACAGAAATCTGATTTCTTCTGAAGCTGCGAGAAATTGTTCATCTGTAATTGTTGCATTGATATTTGTTGATGTGCGTGTGCCCTCCTTGAGCAGTAAAGAGGAGATCACATGCAGAGCTGATTTTCTGTAGTTTCTTAGTCTAAATAAAAATAAAATATTCTCTTCATATAGCCTGGATATTTCTAGAAAAGAGCCAATTAGTTATTTCTAGAAAAATATATAGAGCCAATGAAGGGACCTGATGTCATAGTAGCACAGGTCACTGTCCGTGGTGCTGAATTCTCTACTTGATGGGCTGGTGCTGAATGAATAGACCAGCTGGCCAACATGTCTGTGCGCTTCCACTGACTGGCACCCTGACATATAATTACCTTTAACAATAAGGGGGGGAAAGTCGAGACAGGAAATTAGGTAACAGTAATTAGTAATCACGCATAGTTCTCATTTATCATTATGTAAAATTATAAAACCTTTTCTGTTAATCTGCACATTTCAATAATTGAATTAATATTACCTAATTTATTTATCATTTACTGCAATCACTGTACGTTAAAGTATGTTTTAAATCTAGCTGTGAAATTGTTGATGCTGTTGTTGATCTGAAAGATGTTGCCGGAGCCTTAGGATATGCCTCTGTACACATGAGTGAGGGGATGGATGCATTATTCTATGGAGGCCTCCGAAGAGAATAATTATCCCAATTTTATATTGAGACAAATGGTTAATTCCTTATTAATGCAGACTGCGTTCAGAGCCCCTGTTCTGCCATTGATCTTTTTTTAAGGCAAGCTATCATGTATTAGTTTACTCTAAATTTTGATCACATGTCAAACTAAGCCACATGGCGGCCCGAGCAGCAGGCAAACACACTATGAGCTAAGGAGCTACAAGTCAGAGGAGAGAATAGGATGGCCAGTGACATGTGCTGGCCAAATGGGAACAAACAAGAGAGAACAGGACAAGGCAGGGATGGATTCTGACACTAAATACGCCCAAGTACTTAGAATGATTTAGTGCAAGTCTTAGACAATGGTATCTCTGAATGACGCAGCAGTTTGACTCCTCATGAAAGCCCTATAACTGTCCTGAGAAGTTGTTTGTATGCACTTGCTGCCTTGACATTTGTTGATGTGCATGAGCCCTGCTCGAGCAGTAAAGGGCAGATAACATGCAGAGCTGATTATCTCTAGCTTCTTAGTCTGAGTAAAAATAAAATCTTCTCGTCATATAGGAACCAAGTCTATGGCTGGAAATTTCTACAACAGAGGCATTTAGTTATTTCTAGAAAACTATATAGAGCCAATGAAGGAACCAGATGTCACAGTAACACTGGTCACTGTCCATGGTTCTGAATACTCTACTTGTTGGGCTGGCGCTGAACAAATAGGATAACCGGCCAATGTGTCCGTGTGCCTCCACTGATTGGCCCCCTGACATATAATTATTTTTAAGACTGAAGGGGAGAAAGATCATACAGAAAATTAGTTAACAGTAATTAGCAATCACATATAGTTCTCATTTATAATGATGTACATTTTAAAAAATAATATATATATATATATATATATATATATATATATATATATATATATATATAATTAAAAACTAAATATAATTGTGATTTAATGTATTCCTTCTGCTCTTAAAAAAGCACAATATGTCTGAATGACAAATATGTCTATTACTCTACACGTTTTAATAATTTTCTTAATATTACCTAATTTGCTTATCTTTTTTTCTGTAATCTGCGTTAAAGAAATTTTTGAAACTAGTTGTGAAATTGATGATTCTGTTGTTATTCTGACTGTTGTTGCCCTGGTGCCTTAGGATACGTCTGTCTAAATATAAGTGAGGGGATGGATGCACTATTCTATGGAGGCCTCTGAAGAGAATAAATGATCCCAATATTATATTGAGAGAGATGGTTAAATCAGAGCTGGATAAGATTTTAACAACTCTGAGCTATTAGTTAAGTTCTTCCCAAACTAGTTTGATGGGCCGAATGGCCTCCTCTCATCTGTAAATTTCTTATGTTCTAAGATATGCAGTACTGTGCAAAAGTCTTAGGCAGTCCAAAGAAATGTTTAAAGCTGTTTATCTGGGTAGCAAGTGTACTTTGGCTTAGAACAAATAACACAATTTAACATTAGAACATGAACAGCAATACTTCTAAAAGTGCAAATCTGCTGCCAAATTAAATAAACAAAGAAATTAATCATGAAAATAGTCAATGTATATACAACTAACCATTTCCAATCAAAAAGTACATACAAGTCTCCAATACAAGATATACAATGGAGCGCAGATAAAACGTTTAAATAGTAATTAACCAAACTATATAAAGAATACAAGTTTGAATGCAGGTAGTTTGTATAAATTTTACTGTGTTCATACTGAAAAATCAGCACCAGCATTACACACATTGCGGTTCTGCTTTTTTCTTCTTTTAGCATAATTACCCGTTTCACGTTCACGAGGCAGAAGATTCTTGCAAATGTGAAAATTCACAAGTAACAGGCACCATTAACCTCAAGCCATAACAGTCTGCTAGCCTGAACAATAGCAAACTCTATGTATTACCAATTATTACGCAGGTTGTCACTTTATCAAATCATGACTGTTACTAAGAAGTGGGAGTGAAACGCGTGTCACGAGATTTCTCGTTAAAGCGAAAAGCCGTTTCACGAATGCGCTGCAAATACTAACTGACTAAATTACTATAGTAGATACCCCAGACACTTTTAAATCTTTTGTGTGGCAGCATTTTGGGTGCCCGGCGGAAAATATAAATGGCGAAAGGGAGACAGACAAAACACGAACCATCTGCAAGGACTGTAAAAAGCTAATGCCGCACACAGCGGCTAATGCTACTACTAACTACTATGCAAAGTCATTTGCAGCACCATCATAGCTCTTTATTTAAATTCACTGCACCGGTGAAGAAAACATTTTTTTTAAATGTTTTTGTATGTTTGTTATTGGGTGCTTTCCACTTCATGCACCCACATACAGCGCTAGCTTAAAGCAACACATTCTGGTCCTGACGCAATGCATCATGGTTAGATTTTTATCGTCTGCTGCATTACGTCACCATGTCACATGGTACCAAAACTCCGCGAGAGCAAAACACATCAGGCAGCATCTCTTAGCAGGCTGCACAAACTGGATCCGCCTCCATTACGACACAGCTTTTAGTTACATACATGACGTTTGTATATCTGCTATTTCTCCCGAGAAGCAGGTAAAGCGGTGGTAACTGCTTTTCAATTAATTTACTTGGTAAAATTAAATTTAAATAAATGATATGAATACTGTAATAGTACTCGTGAGCTTTGTTTGTTTGTTGTTAGTTACTGTAATTTTGCGCTGCTTTATTTGTTAAATCGTCTTGTCTGTGAAGACATTCAAGTTAATCAAATAAGAACTGCACTGTACACTGTACATGACCATAAAAACTTTGAATCCTTGAAATAAATGTTTTTGATCTTTTCCTTGGCAGTTATCTTTTTACACAGGGCCTCTATGTACACAATAGTTATTTTTTTCACGACTAACAGTATGGATCAGGAGTTGGTTATTGTAAAAGAAGTAATGTGCATGCAGGTGATATTTGTATAGATTTATGTTCACCCCTGGGTGATAAGTTTGACAGTCATTTCTTTTACCGTTTGGTCTCTCGGTTGAACATAATGGTGGCGCGAGCAGCTCCACTTGGTTTTTTAAAAATATTCAGCCATGAACTTCTGGTGAACTCAGGTGAATCCCTTCCTTCAGTAGTAAACCTTGGTAGTTTCAGCCGTTTACACATTGTCTCACTAAAAGGTTGATAATATATTTGTCCTTTTACATAGTGATAAAATATACGCTAATAAAAGTGAATATTCATAGATTCAGGACTAACATAAAGTAGCTAACAGAAACTCAGATTAACAAAAGGTGCAAATACATACTCAGTTGGTTCCATTGTGTTGATTACATTATAATGTTTACATTGTAATGATTATATCATGGATATTTGGCATACTTTTTATAAAATCATAATTCTTATATTCTACGTTATATAGTGCTAAATAATATTCCATGGATGGATGGACTTTATTAATCCCCGTGGGGAAATTGTGTTTTTTATGTCTCCCTCAACTTACTCTTTGTGGAGTAAGTTGTCCGCGAAGTGCAGCTACCTGTTGGGGCGCCCAGGGAGCTGGGGGTTAAGGGCCTTGCTCAAGGACCCACAGACGTGCTGAGGCTGGGTTAGTTTCAACTGGTGACCTTCTCATTACAGGCACAAGGACTGACCCCTGCCCCCCAACTGTGTATGAGTAGCATTTATGCTGCTTCTTGAGTGTGAGCTTCCATTGACTGGCACCCAGACATATAATGACTTTTAACAATGAGGGGGGAAAAGACCAGACAGGAAATTAGGTAACAGTAATTAGTAATCACATAGAGTTCTTATTGGGGGTGCCATGGTGGTGCAGTGGTTAGCCTCACACCTCAGGGACCCGGGTTCGAGTGAATGGTGTGTGAGTGTGCCCTGCGATGGGCTGGCCCTCCATCCTGGGTTGTTCCCTGCCTCGTGCCCATTGATTCGGGGATAGGCTCCAGACCCCCCGCGACCCAGTAGGATAAGCGGTTTGGAAAATGGATGGATGGATGGATTATTTTAAGAACAACAAACTCTACGTCATTGCAGGGTTTTATATAATGGGTGCCGGCATTTGGACACTATATAGACATTATTTTCGCCCACCATTCAATAAGCAGATAAGTAACTTGCCTAAAAAATTTAGGAGATTTTTTTATTGTGATGCCCAAAAGTTAGTAATCTGTATAAAATCAGTGTAACTTTATGTTTTTTAAATTCAGTTAGCAGAGCCCCACATGCAGCTGTTTCGGTAAATAATGGAAGCAGTAAGTACTGTAGTCGCTGTGAAGAAAGGGCAAGCTTAGCATCTACAACATCTTTTAAAAGAGGACATATTGTGGTTAAACTAGGTAACAAGACGGTGGAGTGACTTTGTTGATTAAAGTCTGACGTGTTTATTTGGTATAGTTTTCACTTTTAGCTCAATTCATTTTTTCGTTAGTTTCCATCATCCTTTCACTTATGTATTACGGTAATATAACTGGTCCCAAACAAGCCCAATGCATGCATACACACACACACATACACATACACAGACACACGCACACATACATACACACACACACACACACACACTGATACTGTAAATTAATGTAGAATAAGCCCAGATTTTAACCTACATGTTTTCCTCAAACATTTATTCAGTGGAGATTGTAATGTAGCAAGCAGACAATTTCATGGCTTTAATAATGAGTGTATTTAGGAACTATAATGGCAAAACATAACACAAAGCTCTCTGTATTAATGGTATTTTAATAACCATTAATAGACAACACATACGGTGGAGTTTTGCCTATTCTGGTGGTCCATCATCCAGAATAGTGCCTGTATGTTTTCCCTTGTTATAGCACCAGTGCTGTGTGGTTTGCCATCGAAACTTTACACAGTGTACAACCATCTTTTTGTTAAAATAATTAAAAATAACTTGAAATTAAAAATTAAATTATTTTAATACATAAACTGATATGTTGATTTAAAATATTGATGCTGACAGATTTTCAGTGGCAGCCCTAGTTGACATCATTATTTATTTCATCCTATTCCGTACCCAATAGCATCTACATGTCATACTGCTGACACTTTTAAGTGAATATATTTTATGTGTGTGTATTTATGTCATGTGTCAGGATTTGCGCTGGTAATGCGGGTGAGCGCGCGGGCAGAGCAGCGGGCAAGGAGCAGGCAAGCAGGCAAAGTACGGGGAAAACGGGGATTTATTCAAGGGAAAGAGCAGGGCAGGACGGAACGCTGGTACTGACATTAACAAACATCAATGACGGACAAGAAACTAAGGCAATACATGGACTAAATAGACAAGACAGAGCAAAACAACAGGGTGCAGCTGGGTACGATCGGGGAAGCACACGTGGATAATCAGGGGGGCGTGGCACACACGAGGGTCGTACGAGCCGGGCGTGACATCATGTTTATGTACATTTTCATTTCTGCTACCTGATACTTGTATGTATTATCAATTAAGGCATCAGTCTTGGATTAAACACAAGTACAGATTTCATTGTATTTTGGTACATCCTGCACTTAATGACAATAAATCTTGAACCAGTTAGAATGACCTTTATTCAGCTGTTTTAGGTGAACCCCATGATGTCCTGTAATAAAGCTGTTCAAAATTAAGGTTGTGATGAGATATTCCTCTTGTTTCTCCTTTTTATGCATAAAAACATTCATGAAGGAATCTGAATATCTGCTTGATTACTTTTGCCATTGTTAATTTTTACAGTCTTCATGACTACATCAGCAACATCGTTTAATTTCACTGTTTGTACATAGGAGCTGCACAGTGGTTAGGCCTGTTGCCTGACACATCTGGGAGGAAGGTTCAAGTCACGTCTGTGGATCTTGCATGTTCTCCAGGTGTCATGGGGTTTCTTCTGTTTTGCCCGACAGTCTAAAAATATGCCAAGATTAATTGGAGTTGCCAAATTGCCCATGTCTGAGTGGTGTGTGTGCCCTGTAACAGGTTGGCACCTGGTCCTGGGTTATTCCCTGCTTTGTGCCCATATCATCCTGCATAGGCTCCAGACCCCCTGTGACCCTGCACAGGAAGTTCACCATCCCTGGCCAGTTCTGTGGAAGTTAACAACACTTTAGTCAAACAACAGACTAATCAAGTCTCAAGCTTCAAAAAGGGAGCTGCTCATTACCTGAAGAGAAGAGGAACATAAGAAGTAGACTATAGCTCAGCTTTCCTTGCTGATGATGGGAGGACACTGAGACGAGGTGAGAGAACTAAATAGAAGGTCAGTTGGCTCCTGCTGACACCCAACAGTGTGACACAAAACGAGTGGCATTGCAGACCTCACTGCTAAATATGGAAAGAGGAGAAATATTTATGTAAATAAAATGTAGAGCATCTATAATAAAAGCACAGCTATTAGGTGCTAATGATCCAGTTCACACCCAAGATGCCTAAGTTTGCTCAGGTCATTCCTGTGATGTAACATGGACCGGCAGGCGCAATGTACTCACTGTGTGCACTGTGGCGGAGAATCTCACCAGGTCCTTCAACATCAGCTCCATAGTATGTAAAGCACAGCAGCACCTCTACTTTCTACAGAAGCACAGAAAAGCCCATCTCCCATCCTCACATTCTATCAGTGAACTGTTGAAAGCACCCTGAGCAGCTGCATCACGGTCTGCTTTGGGAACTGTGTCGCCTCAGATCGCAAGTCCCTACAACAGATAGTGATGACAGTTGAGAAGATCACTGGAGTATCTCTCACCTCCATCACGGATATTCACGCCACACACCGCATCCGCAAAGCCACCACCATTGTGGATGACCCCACCCACCCCTCACATTATCGTTTCACCCTCCTGCCTTCTGGAAATAGGTACCGGAGCATTCAGGCCTTCACAGCCAGACTCAAACAGCTTTATCCCCCATGCCGTCAGACTACTGAACTCTCAGGGACTAATCTGATACAACACACACATACACTCATTAACACACTTTATTATTTAACTACTATTTTTTATCTTATTGTAGCCATGTTTACAGTTACTTTTATTTATTTTTATTGCTACCTCATTGCACAACCAAACTGCACCTTATCAGTATTGGGTTTACTGTGCTGTTTGTGCTCGTTGGTGTCAGTTGTCCTCTCTTTTTGCACTGTCCAGCAATGTTTGCAGTTTTTGCTCATTATGCACCATACAGTATGTTGCTAGACTGTTATGTGTTAGTCTTGTGTTAATTTAAGTAGCACCTTGATCCAAGGAAAACGCTGTTTCTTTTGTAACTCTGTACTATACTCAACCGTGTAAAGTTAAAAATAACATTAAAGACCTACTTGACTTGACTTTTACTGGTAACAGGTGCTAAAGTGAAGTGATGCGGGGGACAGTGTGGGACTGCACTCTTCTGGCTGGGACCTTGAATAAATTAATGAATGTTACATTTATACAGCCCTTTCCTAAGATACACAAAGCGCTTTACAGAAGCACTGGGGAGCCACTTCAACCCAAACATGAGGCAGCAGGAGAGGGGGCCCAGGCAGAGAGAACAGCCAACAAGACGGGTGCTTCCACAGACAGGACGGGGGCCCCGGCAGACCAACGCTGACGACTCCTGGGACCAAGTCAACAGAGCAGCTGTTGTCATTGTGACTCACCCTCATACATCCATCCATCCATTGTCCAAACCGCTTATCCTACTGGGTCGCGGGGGGGTCCGGAGCCTATCCTGGAAGGATATGGGCACGAGGCAGGGAACAATCCAGGACGGGGGGGCCAGCCCATCGCAAGGCACATTCACACACACATGCACTCCTACGGCCAATTTAGCAAGAAAGAACATGCAAACTCCACACACATGTGACCCAGGCGGAGACTCGAACCGAAACGAGTCCCAGTGGTGGGAGGTAACAGTGCTAATCACTGCACCACCAAGCAGCCCCACCCTAATACATGATTTCAGATTTTTGATTTTAATCCCCTTTTCTTTTTTTGGCAACATATAAAGTGCTGTGAATGTCACTGTCAGATTGTCACATCATCCTCCAGTTGTCCCTTGTCACCCTGGATGCACATTGAGTGTTTGGTAAATATTTTATCTTGTAGTGTTCCTGATTTTTTCCTGTGTTTTAACTTGCAATTCTCAAATTTCATGACTGGCATCCGTGGGGACGATTAATTAAACCTGCTAACTCTGCACTTCAATTTCAAACTGTTGGTAACATGTTGTCATGCCCGGCCCGTCCGCTCCTCGTGTGTGCCACGCCCCCTGATTATCCACGTGTGCTTCCCTGATCGTCGCCAGCTTTGTCTGCTTACTCTGTGTATTTAAGTCCTGGTCTGACCTGTTTCCCTTGTCCGTCATTGATGTAAGTTGGCATCTGATGTTTCCCGTCCGAAGTCCTTTGATTAAACTCCCGTATTTGCCTGTCCGCTTGCTCCTTGCACGCCTTACCCGCACGATCGCCTGCCTGCACCACCCCGATCGTGACACATGTGTACATATTTTTGTCTGATCTTTTCACCACCAGGTGGCGATATAGCAACTCCAGAGTTATTGATGGCTAGGACAAAAAAACACAGTAACACAGAGGTGTAGCTAAAAATTCTGGGCCCCTGACAGAATGTCACCTTGCGCCCCTCTGTCGAATTTTACATACTGGGAGAGAGATTTGTTGAGCCATCTTCCAATCTATTCCAATCCAGCTTCATTTGAAAAGCACTTTAAACAACCTTATGGACCAAAGTGCTGCACAAAGGAATAAATAATAACATTCACACACTTAAAAACAAAGTAAAAGAAATTTAATAAGAACCAAAACATTAAATGTGAGTAAAAGGCCATTAATAAAATTTAAAAAAATCAATTAATAAAGAAAAGGCGAAGATTAAAACAAAATTTACTATTAAAATTAACATCTCACAACGTGTCAAAGGTGAAGGAGAAGAGATGAGTTTTAAAAAGAGATTTAAAAACGGACAGAGAAGAGGCCTCTCTAATGTGAAAAGGCAAGTCATTCCACATTTTAGGATCTGCGACTGCAAAAGCTCGATCCCCTCTAAGCTCACGCTGAGTCTTAGGAACCGTCAGGAGCAGCTGATCAGCTGACCTGAGAGAGCGGGTGGGGGTGTAAGGGTGAAGCAGCTCACAGAGGTCAGGTGGAGCAAGACCATTGAGGGTTTTAAAAGAAAATAACAGAATTTTAAAATGAATCCTAAAATGTACGGGCAGCCAGTGGAGTGAGGCTAAAATGGGGGAGACATGCTCATATTTCCATGTGCGGCAGCATTTTGAACCCTCTGGAGGTGAACAATAGTGGAGCCTCTAACTCCAACATAGAGGGCATTACAGTGGTCCAAACTAGTACCGACAAAAAAGTGGATTACTGTCTCAAAGTGCTGCCTAGAAAGAATTGGCTTTATTTTGGCCAACTGCCTCAATTGTAAAAAGTTTGACTTGACAACTGACCATATCTGAGTGTCAAACTTAAGGTTGGTGTCGACTTTAACCCCTAGGTGTTTGATATTTTTCCAAGGAACCTAAAATGGAGTGGAGGTCAGAGGAGTGGAGTTACCAAAAACCAACACTTCTGTCCATTACCTCCCCACTTTCTTGTTAGTTACAATATTTGTTCTGCATTACTGTACCGGTTTGGAGTCTTTTGATATTAAGGTGAATAACACAGTGAAAAAAGAGACAGATGCATTGACAGCAGTTGTGGCCACACTTTGGACTGGGAGTGTAAGAGCAAAGGAAACTGAATCCACTATGTTCTGTCCTGTAAATTTTTATTAAACAACACATGACACACATACGAGTCCTGTTTTAACTTTCAGGGCTGATGGTCTGCAGCCTGGCTTGTGGTCTACAGTGCAGAGCAGGTGCAGTCACTGTGCTGAGCCCGGCATTATAGTAATGATGCAGCCTTTCACACTGACCAGTGAGAAATAACCTTGAAAATGACTGTGCTCTTTGTGGTTCTCCTTTTGGAAACATCTTACCACCAAGAAACAGACTAAACGTATCTTCTACTTATCAGTCATCAGAAATGTCATGCAGTAATCAGAGGTTAGACAGCAAAAATGACTTTTGTATTTTTATCTTTTGTCATTCTTTTATCCAGCGACTACTAATTCTCGTCAGGCTCTGGAGAGGGTGGGACCTGTCCCAGGAAGCACACAGACAAAAACAATTAAGATGCTCAGATTTGCCTCACTGTGTGATTTTGACTGAAAGATGAACTAAGCACAGTCTTGTGTGTATAAAAATGCGTAGATTCATTTAACTTTAACAATGAGATTCAGCAACATGACCTTATAGTGTTAATGATCGGTATCTTACTGGTATTAACTGAATTATGCAAAATTCTACATTATTCTATATTATTGCACCCAAATTGTTCATACTGACTAAATGTAATTACTGACATCCTGGACATACTGCTTTTTAGGTTTGGATTTAAAATGTTAGTAGACAAATTCATGCTGTCAATAACATCTCACTTGCTCACCCCCTTTTAGATAAAAATACCCTTTGTGGTTTTTCTAGTGAAGCAGAGGGCCTGAGCTGAGGACCTGACGGTTGTGTGGTTTTCGCTCACTGAGACGAGAGACACAAACACCCTGCTCTCAGTCGGTCAGTCTTCCTGTAAAATGTGGAGGTGAGACTGCTAGTGGAAAATTACTGACTGCAGCATCAACAACACATTTAAACAGCAGCACAAACAAAATGTTCCACAAATGCAGGACATCTGTATGCTTACAGCACACATCAGACACGCTGACCCTCAGCACTGAGCTCCTCCAGGCTCTGTGCTCTCCCCCTCCTCTTCAGTCTCTACACAAATCACTGCTGCTCCAGTGAAGATCCTGAATTTTGCAGGTGATACTACTACGTTTGCCATCATAACTGAAGGCGATGAGTCTGCCTACAGACTGGAAGTCGTACAGCTGACTATCCAGTTATGAACTTACATTATCCCAAATGTCCACATGCTTAAACTCCTCTCATCATCAGGGAGGAGCGTCCCTTGGCACTGTAGAGTAGATGGATGAGATAACAAGGCTGTCATCAATTTTATGTGACACCTCTCACCCTCCCAACAGACTATGGAGGCCCGGGGCAGCTCCTTCAGTAAGAGACTCAGACACCCGGCGTGTGACAGAACAGTACCGCAGGTCATTGGGCCCCACAGCAGTCAGGCTTTATAATCTGCACTCTGCTCATTGAACTTTTCCTCTGTTCACTGTCTTCTGATACAGTTTCTATCTGCTGCTGATCTGCAATATTGTTCCTCCTTATTCACTGATGTGCAGTGTTGCATTGAGCCAGTGCATTATTCCCCTGTGTGGCAGCTTCCTTTGGGAGGCTAATATCTTGCACATGAGCAATAATGTTACATGCAATAGGATTGTGTATAAGTTAAGGATTGTGCATAAGTTAATTTTAATATTCCTATAATATTCCTGTATGTAATATATTCTTATATTTTGTTTCTATTATTACCCTATATTTATAAATACATACATTTCTTTTACATTCATAATGATGTTGTTTGTTGTTTTGTGCCCCACTGCTCTTGTAACAAGCCTCAGTCTTGACTCTCCCTTTTAAGGTCTTGGCCTTAAATCACACTCGATATAGGTGGTGTCGTCCCCATCACCCTGACCAGGATACATGCTGTAAGATTAATGGATGGTGTTTATCTGTGTGATGAAAAAGAATGTGAATAAAACAAAAATGTACCATTATAAATGGGATCCCTAAGATGTGTGGTGGTTTCAGATGTGGACTGATGAGAATTTTGTTCTGTTGTGAAAGCTGTACATTCTGTTCCATGTACAGGGTAGTGATATGTAGCAATCATGTGCTCCAGTCAAATGTTCAGCTGCATGAATAATAATGGTGGCTTGTTTGGATAAAATAACTTAGGCTGAATACTTCAAAGCGTGACCTGGGTGAGGTAGAGAGGAAACAGGGTCTTACAAGCAGCAGGTATTGTTCTCTCTGTGTAGTTTTTACTCTTTGCAAAGTGAGCCCAGCACAGTGCAGTCAGTGGGTCAGTCTTCCTGAGCTGCATCTAACCAGTGGAAACATCTGCAGCACTGCAGAGAAGCACTCAGCAGACAAACAAACCAAAACAGCTTACAGCTGTATGTCACTTTTGGACAGAGGTGGACAAAGTACACAACTTCACTACTTGAGTTAAGTATAGATACTCCTCGTCAAATAATACTCAAAGCTTTTCAGTTAATTTTTTACTTCAGTTAAAGTACTGGAGTATTTGCATCTAAAAATACTTAAGTATTCAAAAGTACATTATGTTTTAAATGCAAGACATTTTTCAGAACCTAATGACTCCTGAACACCCCACTGAATACACTGACTGGCTTGTACATCTTGTAGAATAAAAAGCTTGTGGAATATGATACAATGACGATAGAAACACAACTGGCATAACAAAAGTACAGCCATTGTCATTTTCATCTTATTTAACACCCCCCACCCCACTCACACAAAAGAGCATGCTAGTGTTCTTACAGAGCCGTAGCAGTGTGTGTGTGAGTGTGTGTGCATGTGTATGTTTGTGTGTGTGTGTATGTTTGTGTGTGTGTGTATGTGTGTGTATGTGTGTGCATGTGTGTGTATGTTTGTGTGTGTGTGCATGTGTGTGTTTGTGTGTGTGTCTATGTGTATGTATGTGTGTGTGTGTGTGTTTGTGTGTGTGTCTATGTGTGTGTATGTTTGTGTGTGTGTGTGTGTGTGTGTGCATGTGTGTTTGTGTGTATCTGTGTGTGTATGTTTGTGTGCGTGTGTGTGTGTGTGTCTATGTGTGTGTATGTTTGTGAGCGTGTGTGTGTGTGTGTCTATGTGTGTGTATGTTTGTGTGCGTGTGTGTGTGTGTGTCTATGTGTGTGTATGTTTGTGAGCCAAGTAACAGGACAGGGAGCAAGAAACAAAACTCCTCTTTCTTAATTATCCACATCGTTATTAACGACACAGGTATATATACAGGTACATATACAGGTACATGTATATACTCAAAAATACATACAGTACACAACATTAAATGAAAAACGTAATTTAAGAACACTTGAAATTTTCATTCAGTTTCTTTCATCTGTTTAATATAATCGATCAGTCCCTGTGCGTTTGCCCCAAACCATTCAGCATGGTACACAAGGGAGACAAGTAAGCATGTGTCACATCAAAGAACTGATTGCAACAACTCAGCCTTTCCACAACATTAAAGCCGCTTATTCCCCCCATGCCATGAAGAAATAATCTCTGTGGCTCCCCTCTCCCCCTCCCTCAGCCCCCAGTCTGGCTTGAACATTTGCACTTCCAGTAAAAATGCGCCCCAAACACACTGACACCAAACTCCGTAAAATCCTGTGATTCAGTCTCAGAAGCACTGGCTCCCCTGCCCTCCTTCTGAACATTATTAAAGCTACACCCTGAACACTCTGTGTGACTGACATGAATGAGAAGCATCTTTATTCATAATCTCTGTAGCGGAGGTCAGAATACAGAGTGTCATTATTCCTGTCTTTCTTCTGTCTCCTGGGTTTTGGCTTCTTAAGGTTCAGGGCAGCGTAATTCAGTGTGTCCTCGTCATTGCACTGTGGAGACAAAGATGGCAGAATTGGATGGATCAAATTGGTTTGCTATTACTTATTTTCACAAATAGCACTTAAAATGCTGATCCCAGGATGGAAATCAGTCTGAGGTTCATTTGTTTTACTGACGATTTGTAATTTGAAATATTTATTACATACTTGCTTGCGTGACCATTCCACTTTTGATATATCACTGTTCTTTTCATCTGTTTAAAATATATAACACATCAATATATTATTTAATTTCACGCGGTATCATACAGTGGTCAGATAACATTCCGAATTTTCAAGCCATCAACATCCTTTTTGTCTCAAAAATGAAAGTAAAAATGACTTCTGTCAATTTAAGTGTGCATGTTTGGATATGTGTTATTTGTTCTCAGATATCATATATAATAAAATTGCTATAAAGGAGATCTTGGTAATAAAAGTTATTGATATGCAACTTATTGCAACATGTATATTTCAATAGATTTTGCAAAATATGAAAGATATAATACAAAAATGTTAATCTTACAGTAGAAAAAGGTTTATGTAAATAAGGTGAGATTTAATAATGGATTTTTAAACTGGGTTACCTGTGTCACGACCGCGGTCGGGCGAAGCAGCGATCGTGCGGGTCGGCAGGCGAGCAGGAACAGGCAAGTAGGCAAAGTCGGGAAATACTGGGGATTTATTCGTGGACAGGAAACAGATACGGGGAACATCTACTCACGCCAACGAACATCAATGACAGACAAGGAAAACTGGGGAGACCAGGACTTAAATACACAAGACTGATTGAAAGCAAACGGACACAGCTGGGTACGATCCGGGAAACACACGTGGGTAAGCAGGGGGCGTGGCACACAGGAGGAGCGGACGAGCCGGGCATGACAACCTGCAAGAGTGGTTTTAATATGAACATTTTATCTATCATAAAACAATTTTATATTTCTATAATTTGTGAAAATCTACATTTTGTCCTTCGTCTGAGTGCATAAAGCCGGGCAGCGTACCTGCACAGTGTGTACAGGTCAGTTTACATCTTATACAAATGAGAGCAACGTTCAGAATAATGCTGCAAGATAAAACTATCAGCAAGCCAGAGTGAAGAGGATCCAGCAGCTTCTGAAAGCCTGTAACAAAGAGATAGATTTCAGCATAATGATATAGAGACACATTTCCCATTTGCTTACATTACATTAGTTAAAGATAAAATCTATAATACATTACAGCAGTTGTTTTGTAAATAGTCCATTTTTAACATGAACTTCTAGTATTTTGCATTTTAACAATTTCTATTAATATTTGAAATAATTATTAAATTAACATCTGTGTAATTAAATTTAAGCACTTAAATTAGAAAATTCAATACATTAAAATAAGAAATAAATGTCTTAATAGCAGAATAAGCTAAATAAAACTTTGAAGCAGATGTACTCTCCACACTGGGTGTTACCCTCTATATCCAGCTGTGTGCCGTTCCCAAACAGCATCTCCCCACGCTGGGTGTTACCATCTATATCCAGCTGTGTTCCATTTCCAAACAGCATCTCCCCTCACTGGGTGTTACCATCTATATCCAGCTGTGTTCCATTTCCAAACAGCATCTCCCCTCACTGGGTGTTACCATCTATATCCAGCTGTGTGCCGTTCCCAAACAGCATCTCCCCACGCTGGGTGTTACCATCTATATCCAGCTGTGTGCCGTTCCCAAACAGCTTCTCCCCACGCTGGGTGTTACCATCTATATCCAGCTGTGTTTCGTTCCCAAACAGCATCTCCCCTCACTGGGTGTTACCATCTATATCCAGCTGTGTGCCGTTCCCAAACAGCATCTCCCCACGCTGGGTGTTACCATCTATATCCAGCTGTGTGCCGTTCCCAAACAGCATCTCCCCACGCTGGGTGTTACCATCTATATCCAGCTGTGTTTCGTTCCCAAACAGCATCTCCCCACACTGGGTGTTACCATCTATATCCAGCTGTGTTTCGTTCCCAAACAGCATCTCCCCTCACTGGGTGTTACCATCTATATCCAGCTGTGTGCCGTTCCCAAACAGCATCTCCCCACACATGGCCACGGCGCAGTAGTAAGTCCCAGCATCGGAGAGGCTGAGGTTCCCCTTGGGGAGGCTGTAGACGCAGCTCCGTGTAGGAGATCCAGCCTCAGGGCTCTTCTCACACTCATCACTGCTGTTTCCGTGGCTGTAAATGACTCCAGGAAGGGATTCTCCTGATCCATGTCTGAACCAGTAAACACTGTGTTCTCCTGCACAGCTCCCAGTCTCTATCGTACACTGCAGGCTCACAGAGTCTCCTGGCTGCAATGTGTCAGACACAGGCTGCTGTACCACTGTCCTGCTGTTGGAGTCTTTACCTGAAAAGCAAAATAGTCATGATGACAGCCCTTTGAGAATAACAATGGAAAATACAGATCCTCAAATCCTGAATCGATGTTCTTCTAGCCATCCAAGAAATCAGTAACTTCTTGGAGAACAGCTGACATTCTTTTCTCTTTTTATTGTATTACTGATTATTAGTATATATCCGGTAACACTATACATTAACTGCACCTACATAATACCTAAATAAAAATTATATGATAATAACAAACATTATAATCATATAATGTCTTGTATTAATGTATGAAGGTAGATGAATATAATTAATTTCAATTCAAAGAAATGACGTGTGTAAAGTGTACTTTATATTTTCATGATTTTCGTGACTTTACATTTGGTTTATGTTGCCCCTTTTCCACAGGAAGGTATTTATTGTTTTTGCATATTTAGCTCTTGATGTGTTTTGGTATTTTTGAGCATTTTGCTGTAGTACCTGCATGATTTAATTAAAGAGCCGAAGAGCTCTTTGCCCATTACTAGTTTGTCTATCTTTTAACATTAAAGAAAAAGTATACATAGTAAAAGGAATTACTTGGTTTGGTAGTTGCTCCTATTAATTTTCTTATGTGCACAAAAGTAAGTTTTTCCGTTCAACCATAGCACTACAGTGAAAAGCAAAACGTCATGGGAAATGCAATTATGCTTTATTCCAATACACATTGCTAATTTTTCATTATTATTACATTTATTCAGCATAATATCTTCAATATCTTCTGGCCTGAAATCTTTTCCTGCTACACTGAAGACTCTCTCAGCCTGTGCAGAGAAAGCTGCAGCCAAAGGGTTGGCGTCCTCTGATAAACATGGTTGGCTCAGGTATCAGTGACATTATGTGAAGCTTTCATGGCAGGAATAGGGTCTAGTTTGACTTTTGATGCAGGAAAAGTGTTTGGGACGTTTCTTAGGTTAGAAACTGCCGTCACTGCAGCCAACACTGACTTCTAAGGAGAGACACTCAGCTCTTCCTATGAGCAGATCCACCATGGTGCACAAAATGACAGTTTAATTATTATTTTAGGTGACACTTCAAATGTTGCATTATTTAATTCTGAATAAAACGACATTTTTATAACAATGACGTATAACAATGTTAATGTGTTTATGTATAACTCATATTTAAATAATAGACTGTATAGTTAAAAGCTACACCGACAGTACGTATATGAACTTGAATTTGAATCCGAACCCTTTTTCGTTCTTCTTCTTTAAATTCAAATATGAATTTCAATGCCACAACCTGTTTTCAACCACAATTCAAATTTAATTCAGATTAACAAAATGAACTGAAATTCTGAATTTTAGGATACGTATTTGAGAATTTCATTCTCAAATCATTTCTGATTGGTGCACATCCCTAGTTCATATGTTAAATCATGCATTTTTTTTCAGAGTGAATACACACTGACTGCTCAGATAAATAATGTCAAAAATAATTTTCTTTGGTTACTTAAGATTTTTGCACAGTCCTATACCATACATAACAACTCAAACATTTTATTTTTATGTTATTTGTTTTAAAGAGGCTGCCATGTGTAACATTAACATCTGTATAAAGAGAAGGTTAGGCGTTTTGGCTGACAGCAAGCAAAATGCAACAAATTGTATAATAATAATAATAATAATAATAATAATAATAATAATAATAATACCCCTCCTGGAGCCGACACCTTATCGTGGTGGAGGGGTTTGCGTGTTACAATGATCCCAGGAGCTATGTTGTCTGGGGCTTTATGCCCCTGGTAGGGTCACCCAAGGCAAACAGGTCCTTGGTGAGGAACCAGACGAAGTGCGGCTCAAAAACCCCTTATGATGAAGAAAATTTTGGAACCACGTTTTCCCTTGCCCGGACGCGGGTCACCGGGCCCCCCCCCTGGAGCCAGGCCTGGGGGTGGGGCTCGATGGCGAGCGCCTGGTGGCCAGGCCTACACCCATGGGGCCTGGTCGGGCGCAGCCCGAACAAGGCACGTGGGTCCCCCCTCCAATGGGCTCACCACCCATGGGAGGGGCCATAGGGGTCGGGTGCGAAGTGATCTGGGCGGCGGCCAAAGGCGGGGAGTGGGTGGAGGTGGGTTATTGTGTTGGAGGAGGGAGATGGTGAGGGTGGAGGTGGGCCATGGTGTGGGCGGAGGGGGGTTATTGTGTGGGAGGAGGAGGGAGATGGTGAGGGTGGAGGTGGGCCATGGTGTGGGCGGAAGTGAGAGATGCTGTGGGTGGAGGTGAGAGATGGTGCTGGTGAAAGTGAGAGATGCTGCAGGCGGAGGTGGGCCATGCTGCTGGGGGAGGTGAGAGATGGTATAGGTGCAGATGTGCTATGCATCCACTAGTATGCTGAGCCCCATATAGCTGGAACCACAACATTCCGGTGGAGGCAAAGGCGTCGTCAGACCCTCAAGTTTACAATGGTTCACCTACGACCAGCCGCAGAGGCACCAGAGCAGGGAGCCCCTGTGTTATTATCATACGATACTCTCTACTCTACATTTTTCTGGCCATAATGTATCTATACCCACAGTATAAACAGAGTGATGCTTCACAGTGTATAGTGTCTGCCCCTAACTGAACTTTTAGCTATGTTTCCATTACAGTTCTATGTATATGCGACAAAATGTGAATAGGGTGGAAACACCATTATTGGATGTCATGTGAATAACAATCACCATGTATCGTCCCGTAAGATTAAGATCCATGTCTCAAATTTCAGCATGGCGTTATTTCCACAAATTCGAAGCTCTACAAGAACTCATTGTGTCTTCAGTCTTCTAATTTGCAAATTCTGCTTTCTTTGCAGTTTGGCGGATTACTACTTTTTCGGCTCACCACAGAAACCAGCTAGACTTAGCCCGCTAAGCCACACGCTACCCCCAGCCCCCCATGTCCATGCTGTGAGAGTCTGCATGGTCGCACATGCATATTTGACGGGCTGCTTCACTCTGGAAGCAGACCTGCACTAAACCTGCACTGGACATGCGATCGGCTCCCGGCTGCAGCACCTCCTCCACCTCCTCTTGGCCAGATTATCGATTAACTGATAGCAACGGTCTGAAATGACAGTCATTAACTGTCACCTCACTATCCTGCGCTTGACAGTCTGCCGAAAACTAATTCAAAGGAGACCAAGGATGATCAGAGTGACGATAGAGGAAATTTGGCATTTTCTCAGCTGGTCTAGGGTCAGTCCATCAAGGGTATGTATCTGTTATCTCTACCAGACTGTAAGCAAGCAAGGGCATGCTGGCATCCGTTAATCATCTGGTTCACTACGTCTCGTAAAGTTAGCGAACTGATACCGTATCCTCAAATCCGCAGACTATTACACACGGAATATTCTCGAAGCTTTAAATCGGGTGGAGCGGCAGCACGCTGAAGCAGTTGACCCGATACGGTTCAACTTGTGCTGTTTAGAGGAACGTTCCCCTTTAAGGTGGGTGGTTTTTCCACACAGTACAATAAAATTCTTAGCGAGAAAATTATCTTGAGAATGAATGTTACAGCCTTATTTAATGAAATTGTAATAAGACCAACATGCATAACAGCTGAGAGTGCACATGAGGTGACAGGGGTGAATGCATTTTTGTCTGGGATAGTTTAACTGAAAAATGGAGCGAAATGGAAGAAAAGAGTCTTATTGCACAGCTACTGACATTAAAATTAAGGTTATTCGTCTACAGTTCCATTGTGTCTCCTCTATACATACCTCTCCAGATATTCACATTTTTGTTGGAAAGCAAGGTCCTGGAACAATTGGAAGCTAAGAGCCTTGCTCAAGGAACTCTGGGATTTGAGCTGCCGACCTTCTGATCACAATCAGTCCTATGCTACTGAGTCATACACGGCCCCCACAGATACATTCAGCAGAGAGTTGGAGTTTCCCGGGAAGAATGTCAGCAGGCGTGCTTTAGTATATGCATGTCCTATAAATAAACACTTCTGGATGCTAGCTGGGCTCCGTGTGGATGGGGGTCTGTATGTGTCTCACCGGGCCCAACGTGGCTGGAGATGAGGCCATCGTCTCCAAAGGGACTCTGTTTCGACTGTCTCCCCGTCTCCCAGACACTCCGCCAGCGTGTCTCCAGGATACGTCGTGTGCCGATTTGGCCTCACCGTCCACCCCAAGCAGGCAAGCTGAGTCACTGCCCCTCAGATTTCCCTGCTGCCAGCTGGGAATCCGACATTCGATTATTCCAGTGCGAGTCGTCTGAAAAGAGGCCCGCAGAGGAAGCTATGATCACCAGACGACGTGAGAGGGGGAGACGCGCACCGCAGCCCCGGCTGTGCCCTGCGCCCTCCGCTTCTACTGACAGAACATGGTAAAATCCCCTCCAATTTACTTTGCAATTTCATAAAGGATTCTGTAGACGGCAGTGCCTACCCTTGCTTGGGAGTGTAGAGGTGGGCCTGTGAAGGATAGAAGGAACGACAATCTGGAAAACAATCATAGATCTGCCTGGGATCAGCGATCAGAAAGCCAACAAGAAGAGCAACCGTGGCAGGAGGTGAAGCCCTGGGAGGCTCAGGCCGTAGCAGGAGGTGAAGGTGGGAGGAGCTGAGCCTCATTGGTTTTCTGTCTCTCTCTCTCATCCTCTCTCTCTCTCTCTCTCTCTCTCTCTCTCATGGAGATCACATGTTAAGCAACCATTAGCCAGCTCTAATGAGAATCAACATGCTTTCCTGCAAAATGCTAACATTAGCTCGCATCATATATAACAGCAATGTGGGAACAGCTTATTATTCCTTAGGGAATGTGTAACTTACCAATTACAGCTGGTGTTGGATGCAGAATGCCAACTGAAAGAGAAGCATACCTGGTCATTTATCAGAATATATTTAATCTTGAATGGCATCCTGAAGTGGCAGAGTGGGTCTCACCTTTCCCTTGCAACTCTAAGGCTTGGGGTTCGCGTGTGTGTCTATGTGTGTGTGTCTCTCGCATGTTTTCCACCAGGTTTCCTGCAGGTACCCTGGCACATTTCCATAGTGCATAGGCATGCAGTCAGGCTGAACATCACCTTTGAATCACCTGCAGTGTATGATAATGAGTGAGTGCGCCCCCTGGTGGTCTGGCAGGCTGTCTGCAGTGTGCTCCTGTCATGTACTACCCAGGATGGACTCTCTGATGCCTGAACATACCCATCCTCCTCACTGGCTGGCTAACTCAGGATGCTAGAGATTTCTATATTAAGGAGGCATTAGAGTGCACTGTGGTACTATAGTGTAACCAGTAAAATCAGCCACATTAAGATCACATGACCAAAAATAAGTGACATAATGCTCTGGATTCGCAAAGGATTGTATCGCTGTGTCACTCCAAAAGGACTGACGAGCGTTTATAAGGAAAACAAAATATGGCTGTGGCTGGGGGTAAATCATAAAACGAGAGCTCATCTCCTGAAAGAAGCAGCCAGAGGAATAATGGAAAGCTTTCGCAGTGACACTCGTCTGGCTGAAGGAAGACCTGCAATCAGACACAGCCATTAACCTGCACTGGAGAAAGTGGGAGCGGAGAAAAGCGTGATGTTTTCAGCCGAGCTGTAAACTGTGATATGAATCCCTTACAGAAATGGAAATCGCTGGAAGCTGATTCAGCCCCCCTCCCCCATCTCTCTCCATTCCCAAACATAACAAACTGACATTTTGATAAACGGTCAGTTTAGAATGCTGTTTGGTGACATTTTAGCTTTTGTTGAGTCAATATAGAAAAACATCTCAAAAAAGAGTGTATAGATCTTTCTGTAAGTGTTTTAGAGGCAAATAGAATCACAGGGCTTGGTGTAAGATGCTGTCCATCACACACACACACACACACACACACACACACACACACACACACACATAACAGGACGACATTAACCCCCACCCAGCCCTAACCTTAAGCATAAATAATCAAACAAAACACGAGGCTTTTCGCATTATTTGTTTTTTTGATTGCATGCACAGATCTTTGTGGGGACCTTAAAAATGCTCCCCACAACATCAAAATGCCAAAATTTTATTACATTGTGTGGGACATTTGGTCCCGACAATGGACTATAATCCTGATCCACACACACACACACACAGACGCACACAGACACACACACACAAATGTTGCCGTACCTATCTAAATGGGGACCTTCCATTCATTTCTACGGGAAAAACCCTTAACGCTTACACAGCTGCAACCTTAACTCTAAGAAACCAAACAAAATGCAAGACTTTTGGCATTTTTACTTTTTTGATTGCATTCACACGGCATGGAAATGATGGAAATGGAAGCCAGTGGGTTCCAGACTGGCCGACGGTAACCTGGCGCGATCGAGGTGCCCAGGATGGGGGACGTAAAGCAGAGGAAAGGCCACAGCTCCTGGGCTGGAGGAGGGCAGTGAGGGTAGCTCACAATTTGGCAGATGCTAGCGGCACTGGGTGTGTAAGAAGCCGCCCAGTGGCCCAATAATGGAACCCGATTGGTTGGCAGTATTCTCTAAATGTGGGTAGGTATTTTTGAGTGCTCTTGAAAAATAACTTGCTCTTTTAATCTGACTCCATTTTATATAGTTGAGCAATTGCATTAGAATCTTTTAGTTGTATCTCCAGATAATTCAAGCTGCTCTGATGACTTCCAGGCTTTTCCTATGTTTAGCTAAACTCATTCATTCGGAATCGTCTCACAGGATTGGCTTTTGGCCAATATAGTGATATCTACAGGCACAATATGTACTCAGTTTGCTCCCAGTTCAAGGCCCACAGGATCAGGATCCCTTTGAGGGTATCAGCCACATGATCTCCAGCATGTGAGTTTGACCGTTTGGGGTCATTCATAAAGGTGGAGTCTGAGGGTCAGCATATGTGATCGCTCTCTTGAGTCATCCGCTCCTCTCGCCCGTTGGATGAGGACGTAGCGCTGAGCTTGTCAGAGACCTATCTACAGATCTGTCAGATGCTCTCCTCGGGGGCCTGACGGAGACCGCGGCTGCCCTTCGTACCTGGCAGTTTGCGGTCAAACTGACGGCCCACTGAGGAATCCCCTGGCATCTCAATCGCTCTGCCACCTGGGAGGAAGGAAGCATCAAATTATTCAATAATCCCACAATAGCACAGAAGACATTTTTTTTCTCAGATGTCTTCAAATGTCCAGGATGTGGCAGAAGGCCACAGATTAATTCCATCTGATGAGTTAACATGGAATAATTTCTCATCCTTCAGTCTTCGAGTCTCCGCGTGACTTCCGGCCCGTACAGGAAGCTCAGTTCTGTTAGATGAGTTGACATGGAAGTTTCCCAAATGCGCCTCTCCTTCTATCTGGTGTCTCTAACACCATCTGTCTCCCGTGATTTCCGCAGTGCACTCTGAACCTGCTCCCTCGCCTGCACAAACACATCAACGTGTCACAACAACACGTAATAAAATAAAGACACAACAAGCAAATAACAAAATCCTGTATTTAAATATTTCATATGAGCATCATGGGTAATTTGCTCATGCGGAAACAGACAAATAACAAACCTAATTTCCTCCTTGTTTTCTGCATGACTCGACTGCACAGTGCACTTTAATGTCTTTTCGAGGGCTGTCAACCAAATACCTGAGGCTGCAGGTCAGTTTCCTTTGTTGCTTTCAGAATTTTTAACGAATACTCTGGGGCACCAACAAAGAGGACCCATGTCTCAGGTACGGTGTGAACAGTGAAGAAGAAAACACACAGTGCCATGCAGTAGGAAACGAGGGAGTTCATCAGGAGGACATCTCCATAAGTTGATGTTTTTGCTGTATTGCAGGTGAAGGTTAACATTTTTCCAGAAATGTAATAATCTAGCTTTCCAGATTAGCACTGCTGCTTGCATCCTGCTTCATTTTAGGATGGCGGATGCTGCATTCCATCACACACTCAGCAGAACAAGCATTTCAAAGCATGGTTCCCCGTGAGGTGAAGAATCTCACTCGGACAAACTACAGCTCGGCTGTAATTACGGATCACCTTCCCAGGAATCGATGACACTTGGAGGTAGGCGAGGGTGTCAGAAGACGTTTCTCTACTTTTGAAAATAAGGGAAGATTGCGGAGAAAAAAGAAATATAGCATCACAAAGAGATCCTCCTGCAGCTGTGGACACTCTCTGAAGCTCATGAGGCCGGCAGGGGTGACGTTTTTGTCCGGTCATGGAGGGATCCATCACAGAAGTTGCAATAATGGGGTTGTGGGTTTTTAATGTCCTGAAATGTTCTCCACACTTTAACACACTCCTTTGGTTTTAAGTTCTTCTTATCAGTTGTCTTTTCTGAA
Source organism: Brienomyrus brachyistius (assembly GCF_023856365.1). Classification (NCBI taxonomy): domain Eukaryota; kingdom Metazoa; phylum Chordata; class Actinopteri; order Osteoglossiformes; family Mormyridae; genus Brienomyrus; species Brienomyrus brachyistius. The sequence continues at coordinate 405,613 of NW_026042336.1, read as the reverse complement.
TTCAAAAAGCTTTACCTACATGACTGTCATAAGTACTTTGTATAAAACTCTAGCTGTGTCAGGTAAGGAGTCACGGTGTTATTATTATTATTATTCTTGTTGCTGTTCACACCTTCCCCTAACCGCTGATCTATTGCAGTTCCACACCTGGCCTGTAGGGGTTAGACTGAGCTGTAATGCAGGACTTCTGGCCAGCGCCCGCAGAAGCCCCGCCCCCATCCTGTACATCTCCAGGCTTGGACAGGTTCTCTTGTGGTACATGAAACGTCATTGTTGCTAATTCCCAGCTGGAGCAGTCCTTTCTTACAAAACGATTTCTATGTCAAGCATCCTTAGCAGGGGCTGGACAGCCTGGCTTAAAATCCATGCCAGCAAGGCTGGGATATTCCAGCGAGCCCCTCTGTGACACACACACACACAATGAAGATGGCCCAAGCATGCGTATAAGTAGACCCTTAGGAGCCTCCTGCATGTTCCATTGAACACACCTGAGGAGTAGAGATAAGGGCTGCAGGCAAGTCTGCTTACACTGCCCAGGGTCCGAGCACAGAGTCAGACTCTGGGGTCCCAGCACAGGGGTCCCAGCACAGAGTCAGAGTGTGGGGTCCGAGTGCAGAGTCAGAGTGTGGGGTCCGAGCACAGGGGTCCCAGCACAGAGTCAGAGTGTGGGGTCCGAGCGCAGAGTCAGAGTGTGGGGTCCGAGCGCAGAATCAGAATGTGGGGTCCGAGCACAGGGGTCCCAGCACAGAGTCAGAGTGTGGGGTCCGAGCACAGGGGTCCCAGCACAGAGTCAGAGTGTGGGGTCCGAGCACAGGGATCCGAGCGCAGTCAGAGTGTGGGGTCCGAGCGCAGAGTCAGACTGTGGGGTCCGAGCGCAGAATCAGAATGTGGGGTCCGAGTACAGGGGTCCCAGCACAGAGTCAGAGTGTGGGGTCCGAGCACAGGGGTCCCAGCACAGAGTCAGAGTGTGGGGTCCGAGCACAGGGGTCCCAGCACAGAGTCAGAGTGTGGGGTCCGAGCACAGGGGTCCCAGAACAGAGTCAGAGTGTGGGGTCCGAGCACAAGGGTCCCAGCACAGAGTCAGACTGTGGGGTCTGAGCGCAGAGTCAGAGTGTGGGGTCCCAGCACAGGGGTCCCAGCACAGAGTCAGACTGTGGGGTCTGAGCGCAGAGTCAGAGTGTGGGGTCCGAGCACAGGGGTCCCAGCACAGAGTCAGAGTGTGGGGTCCGAGCACAGGGGTCCCAGCACAGAGTCAGACTGTGGGGTCTGAGCGCAGAGTCAGAGTGTGGGGTCCGAGCACAGGGGTCCCAGCACAGAGTCAGAGTGTGGGGTCCGAGCACAGGGGTCCCAGCACAGAGTCAGAGTGTGGGGTCCGAGCACAGGGATCCGAGCGCAGTCAGAGTGTGAGGCCTCAGCGCAGAGTCAGGGTGTGGGGTCTGAGCGCAGAGTCAGAGTGTGGGGTCCGAGCACAGGGGTCCCAGCACAGAGTCAGAGTGTGGGATCCGAGCACAGGGATCCGAGCGCAGTCAGAGTGTGAGGCCTCAGCGCAGAGTCAGGGTGTGGGGTCTGAGCGCAGAGTCAGAGTGTGGGGTCCGAGCACAGGGGTCCAAGCACAGAGTCAGAGTGTGGGGTCCGAGCACAGGGGTCCCAGCACAGAGTCAGAGTGTGGGGTCCGAGCACAGGGGTCCCAGAACAGAGTCAGAGTGTGGGGTCCGAGCACAAGGGTCCCAGCACAGAGTCAGACCGTGGGGTCTGAGCGCAGAGTCAGAGTGTGGGGTCCCAGCACAGGGGTCCCAGCACAGAGTCAGACTGTAGGGTCTGAGCGCAGGGTCAGAGTGTGGGGTCCGAGCACAGGGGTCCCAGCACAGAGTCAGAGTGTGGGGTCCGAGCACAGGGGTCCCAGCACAGAGTCAGAGTGTGGGGTCCGAGCACAGTGGTCACAGCACAGAGTCAGAGTGTGGGGTCCGAGCACAGGGGTCCAAGCACAGAGTCAGAGTGTGGGGTCCGAGCACAGGGATCCGAGCGCAGTCAGAGTGTGAGGCCTCAGCGCAGAGTCAGGGTGTGGGGTCTGAGCGCAGAGTCAGAGTGTGGGGTCCGAGCACAGGGGTCCAAGCACAGAGTCAGAGTGTGGGGTCCGAGCACAGGGATCCGAGCGCAGTCAGAGTGTGGGGTCCGAGCGCAGAGTCAGACTGTGGGGTCCGAGCGCAGAATCAGAATGTGGGGTCCGAGCACAGGGGTCCCAGCACAGAGTCAGACTGTGGGGTCTGAGCGCAGAGTCAGAGTGTGGGGTCCCAGCACAGGGGTCCCAGCACAGAGTCAAACTGTGGGGTCTGAGCGCAGAGTCAGAGTGTGGGGTCCGAGCACAGGGGTCCCAGCACAGAGTCAGAGTGTGGGGTCCGAGCACAGGGGTCCCAGCACAGAATCAGAGTGTGGGGTCCGAGCACAGGGGTCCCAGCACAGAGTCAGAGTGTGGGGTCCGAGCACAGGGATCCGAGCGCAGTCAGAGTGTGAGGCCTCAGCGCAGAGTCAGGGTGTGGGGTCCGAGCACAGGGGTCCAAGCACAGAGTCAGAGTGTGGGGTCCGAGCACAGGGGTCCCAGCACAGAGTCAGAGTGTGGGGTCCGAGCACAGGGGTCCCAGAACAGAGTCAGAGTGTGGGGTCCGAGCACAGGGGTCCCAGAACAGAGTCAGAGTGTGGGGTCCGAGCACAAGGGTCCCAGCACAGAGTCAGACCGTGGGGTCTGAGCGCAGAGTCAGAGTGTGGGGTCCCAGCACAGGGGTCCCAGCAGAGAGTCAGACTGTGGGGTCTGAGCGCAGAGTCAGAGTGTGGGGTCCGAGCACAGGGGTCCCAGCACAGAGTCAGAGTGTGGGGTCCGAGCACAGGGGTCCCAGCACAGAGTCAGAGTGTGGGGTCCGAGCACAGGGGTCCCAGCACAGAGTCAGAGTGTGGGGTCCGAGCACAGGGATCCGAGCGCAGTCAGAGTGTGAGGCCTCAGCGCAGAGTCAGGGTGTGGGGTCCGAGCACAGGGGTCCAAGCACAGAGTCAGAGTGTGGGGTCCGAGCACAGGGGTCCCAGCACAGAGTCACAGTGTGGGGTCCGAGCACAGGGGTCCCAGAACAGAGTCAGAGTGTGGGGTCCGAGCACAAGGGTCCCAGCACAGAGTCAGACCGTGGGGTCTGAGCGCAGAGTCAGAGAGTGGGGTCCTAGCACAGGGGTCCCAGCACAGAGTCAGACTGTGGGGTCTGAGCGCAGAGTCAGAGTGTGGGGTCCGAGCACAGGGGTCCCAGCACAGAGTCAGAGTGTGGGGTCCGAGCACAGGGGTCCCAGCACAGAGTCAGAGTGTGGGGTCCGAGCACAGTGGTCACAGCACAGAGTCAGAGTGTGGGGTCCGAGCACAGGGGTCCAAGCACAGAGTCAGAGTGTGGGGTCCGAGCACAGGGATCCGAGCGCAGTCAGAGTGTGAGGCCTCAGCGCAGAGTCAGGGTGTGGGGTCTGAGCGCAGAGTCAGAGTGTGGGGTCCGAGCACAGGGGTCCAAGCACAGAGTCAGAGTGTGGGGTCCGAGCACAGGGATCCGAGCGCAGTCAGAGTGTGGGGTCCGAGCGCAGAGTCAAACTGTGGGGTCCGAGCGCAGAATCAGAATGTGGGGTCCGAGCACAGTGGTCCCAGCACAGAGTCAGAGTGTGGGGTCCGAGCACAGGGGTCCCAGCACAGAGTCAGAGTGTGGGGTCCGAGCACAGGGGTCCCAGCACAGAGTCAGAGTGTGGGGTCCGAGCACAGGGGTCCCAGAACAGAGTCAGAGTGTGGGGTCCGAGCACCGTGGTCACAGCACAGAGTCAGAGTGTGGGGTCCGAGCACAGGGGTCCAAGCACAGAGTCAGAGTGTGGGGTCCGAGCACAAGGATCCGAGCGCAGTCAGAATGTGAGGCCTCAGCGCAGAGTCAGGGTGTGGGGTCTGAGCGCAGAGTCAGACTGTGGGGTCCGAGCGCAGAATCAGAATGTGGGGTCCGAGCACAGGGGTCCCAGCACAGAGTCAGAGTGTGGGGTCCGAGCACAGGGGTCCCAGCACAGAGTCAGAGTGTGGGGTCCGAGCACAGTGGTCACAGCACAGAGTCAGAGTGTGGGGTCCGAGCACAGGGGTCCAAGCACAGAGTCAGAGTGTGGGGTCCGAGCACAGGGATCCGAGCGCAGTTAGAGTGTGAGGCCTCAGCGCAGAGTCAGGGTGTGGGGTCTGAGCGCAGAGTCAGAGTGTGGGGTCCGAGCACAGGGGTCCAAGCACAGAGTCAGAGTGTGGGGTCCGAGCACAGGGATCCGAGCGCAGTCAGAGTGTGGGGTCCGAGCGCAGAGTCAGACTGTGGGGTCCGAGCGCAGAATCAGAGTGTGGGGTCCGAGCACAGGGGTCCCAGCACAGAGTCAGACTGTGGGGTCTGAGCGCAGAGTCAGAGTGTGGGGTCCCAGCACAGGGGTCCCAGCACAGAGTCAGACTGTGGGGTCTGAGCGCAGAGTCAGAGTGTGGGGTCCGAGCACAGGGGTCCCAGCACAGAGTCAGAGTGTGGGGTCCGAGCACAGGGGTCCCAGCACAGAGTCAGAGTGTGGGGTCCGAGCACAGGGATCCGAGCGCAGTCAGAGTGTGAGGCCTCAGCGCAGAGTCAGGGTGTGGGGTCTGAGCGCAGAGTCAGACTGTGGGGTCCGAGCACAGGGGTCCAAGCACAGAGTCAGAGTGTGGGGTCCGAGCACAGGGGTCCCAGCACAGAGTCAGAGTGTGGGGTCCGAGCACAGGGGTCCCAGAACAGAGTCAGAGTGTGGGGTCCGAGCACAAGGGTCCCAGCACAGAGTCAGACCGTGGGGTCTGAGCGCAGAGTCAGAGTGTGGGGTCCCAGCACAGGGGTCCCAGCACAGAGTCAGACTGTGGGGTCTGAGCGCAGAGTCAGAGTGTGGGGTCCGAGCACAGGGGTCCCAGCACAGAGTCAGAGTGTGGGGTCCGAGCACAGGGGTCCCAGCACAGAGTCAGAGTGTGGGGTCCGAGCACAGGGGTCCCAGCACAGAGTCAGAGTGTGGGGTCCGAGCACAGGGATCCGAGCGCAGTCAGAGTGTGAGGCCTCAGCGCAGAGTCAGGGTGTGGGGTCCGAGCACAGGGGTCCAAGCACAGAGTCAGAGTGTGGGGTCCGAGCACAGGGGTCCCAGCACAGAGTCAGAGTGTGGGGTCCGAGCACAGGGGTCCCAGAACAGAGTCAGAGTGTGGGGTCCGAGCACAAGGGTCCCAGCACAGAGTCAGACCGTGGGGTCTGAGCGCAGAGTCAGAGTGTGGGGTCCTAGCACAGGGGTCCCAGCACAGAGTCAGACTGTGGGGTCTGAGCGCAGAGTCAGAGTGTGGGGTCCGAGCACAGGGGTCCCAGCACAGAGTCAGAGTGTGGGGTCCGAGCACAGGGGTCTGAGCGCAGAGTCAGAGTGTGGGGTCCTAGCACAGGGGTCCCAGCACAGAGTCAGACTGTGGGGTCTGAGCGCAGAGTCAGAGTGTGGGGTCCAAGCTCAGGGGTCCCAGCACAGAGTCAGAGTGTGGGGTCCGAGCACAGGGGTCCAAGCACAGAGTCAGAGTGTGGGGTCCGAGCAAAGGGATCCGAGCGCAGTCAGAGTGTGAGGCCTCAGCGCAGAGTCAGGGTGTGGGGTCTGAGCGCAGGGTCAGAGTGTGGGGTCCGAGCACAGGGGTCCAAGCACAGAGTCAGAGTGTGGGGTCCGAGCACAGGGATCCGAGCGCAGTCAGAGTGTGGGGTCCGAGCGCAGAGTCAAACTGTGGGGTCCGAGCGCAGAATCAGAATGTGGGGTCCGAGCACAGTGGTCCCAGCACAGAGTCAGAGTGTGGGGTCCGAGCACAGGGGTCCCAGCACAGAGTCAGAGTGTGGGGTCCGAGCACAGGGGTCCCAGCACAGAGTCAGAGTGTGGGGTCCGAGCACAGGGGTCCCAGAACAGAGTCAGAGTGTGGGGTCCGAGCACCGTGGTCACAGCACAGAGTCAGAGTGTGGGGTCCGAGCACAGGGGTCCAAGCACAGAGTCAGAGTGTGGGGTCCGAGCACAAGGATCCGAGCGCAGTCAGAGTGTGAGGCCTCAGCGCAGAGTCAGGGTGTGGGGTCTGAGCGCAGAGTCAGACTGTGGGGTCCGAGCGCAGAATCAGAATGTGGGGTCCGAGCACAGGGGTCCCAGCACAGAGTCAGAGTGTGGGGTCCGAGCACAGGGGTCCCAGCACAGAGTCAGAGTGTGGGGTCCGAGCACAGTGGTCACAGCACAGAGTCAGAGTGTGGGGTCCGAGCACAGGGGTCCAAGCACAGAGTCAGAGTGTGGGGTCCGAGCACAGGGATCCGAGCGCAGTTAGAGTGTGAGGCCTCAGCGCAGAGTCAGGGTGTGGGGTCTGAGCGCAGAGTCAGAGTGTGGGGTCCGAGCACAGGGGTCCAAGCACAGAGTCAGAGTGTGGGGTCCGAGCACAGGGATCCGAGCGCAGTCAGAGTGTGGGGTCCGAGCGCAGAGTCAGACTGTGGGGTCCGAGCGCAGAATCAGAGTGTGGGGTCCGAGCACAGGGGTCCCAGCACAGAGTCAGACTGTGGGGTCTGAGCGCAGAGTCAGAGTGTGGGGTCCCAGCACAGGGGTCCCAGCACAGAGTCAGACTGTGGGGTCTGAGCGCAGAGTCAGAGTGTGGGGTCCGAGCACAGGGGTCCCAGCACAGAGTCAGAGTGTGGGGTCCGAGCACAGGGGTCCCAGCACAGAGTCAGAGTGTGGGGTCCGAGCACAGGGATCCGAGCGCAGTCAGAGTGTGAGGCCTCAGCGCAGAGTCAGGGTGTGGGGTCTGAGCGCAGAGTCAGACTGTGGGGTCCGAGCACAGGGGTCCAAGCACAGAGTCAGAGTGTGGGGTCCGAGCACAGGGGTCCCAGCACAGAGTCAGAGTGTGGGGTCCGAGCACAGGGGTCCCAGAACAGAGTCAGAGTGTGGGGTCCGAGCACAAGGGTCCCAGCACAGAGTCAGACCGTGGGGTCTGAGCGCAGAGTCAGAGTGTGGGGTCCCAGCACAGGGGTCCCAGCACAGAGTCAGACTGTGGGGTCTGAGCGCAGAGTCAGAGTGTGGGGTCCGAGCACAGGGGTCCCAGCACAGAGTCAGAGTGTGGGGTCCGAGCACAGGGGTCCCAGCACAGAGTCAGAGTGTGGGGTCCGAGCACAGGGGTCCCAGCACAGAGTCAGAGTGTGGGGTCCGAGCACAGGGATCCGAGCGCAGTCAGAGTGTGAGGCCTCAGCGCAGAGTCAGGGTGTGGGGTCCGAGCACAGGGGTCCAAGCACAGAGTCAGAGTGTGGGGTCCGAGCACAGGGGTCCCAGCACAGAGTCAGAGTGTGGGGTCCGAGCACAGGGGTCCCAGAACAGAGTCAGAGTGTGGGGTCCGAGCACAAGGGTCCCAGCACAGAGTCAGACCGTGGGGTCTGAGCGCAGAGTCAGAGTGTGGGGTCCTAGCACAGGGGTCCCAGCACAGAGTCAGACTGTGGGGTCTGAGCGCAGAGTCAGAGTGTGGGGTCCGAGCACAGGGGTCCCAGCACAGAGTCAGAGTGTGGGGTCCGAGCACAGGGGTCTGAGCGCAGAGTCAGAGTGTGGGGTCCTAGCACAGGGGTCCCAGCACAGAGTCAGACTGTGGGGTCTGAGCGCAGAGTCAGAGTGTGGGGTCCAAGCTCAGGGGTCCCAGCACAGAGTCAGAGTGTGGGGTCCGAGCACAGGGGTCCAAGCACAGAGTCAGAGTGTGGGGTCCGAGCAAAGGGATCCGAGCGCAGTCAGAGTGTGAGGCCTCAGCGCAGAGTCAGGGTGTGGGGTCTGAGCGCAGGGTCAGAGTGTGGGGTCCGAGCACAGGGGTCCAAGCACAGAGTCAGAGTGTGGGGTCCGAGCACAGGGATCCGAGCGCAGTCAGAGTGTGGGGTCCGAGCGCAGAGTCAAACTGTGGGGTCCGAGCGCAGAATCAGAATGTGGGGTCCGAGCACAGTGGTCCCAGCACAGAGTCAGAGTGTGGGGTCCGAGCACAGGGGTCCCAGCACAGAGTCAGAGTGTGGGGTCCGAGCACAGGGGTCCCAGCACAGAGTCAGAGTGTGGGGTCCGAGCACCGTGGTCACAGCACAGAGTCAGAGTGTGGGGTCCGAGCACAGGGGTCCAAGCACAGAGTCAGGGTGTGGGGTCTGAGCGCAGAGTCAGACTGTGGGGTCCGAGCGCAGAATCAGAATGTGGGGTCCGAGTACAGGGGTCCCAGCACAGAGTCAGAGTGTGGGGTCCGAGCACTGTGGTCACAGCACAGAGTCAGAGTGTGGGGTCCGAGCACAGGGGTCCAAGCACAGAGTCAGAGTGTGGGGTCCGAGCACAGGGATCCGAGCGCAGTCAGAGTGTGAGGCCTCAGCGCAGAGTCAGGGTGTGGGGTCTGAGCGCAGAGTCAGAGTGTGGGGTCCGAGCACAGGGGTCCAAGCACAGAGTCAGAGTGTGGGGTCCGAGCACAGGGATCCGAGCGCAGTCAGAGTGTGGGGTCCGAGCGCAGAGTCAGACTGTGGGGTCCGAGCGCAGAATCAGAATGTGGGGTCCGAGCACAGGGGTCCCAGGACAGAGTCAGACTGTGGGGTCTGAGCGCAGAGTCAGAGTGTGGGGTCCCAGCACAGGGTTCCCAGCACAGAGTCAGACTGTGGGGTCTGAGCGCAGAGTCAGAGTGTGGGGTCCGAGCACAGGGGTCCCAGCACAGAGTCAGAGTGTGGGGTCCGAGCACAGGGATCCGAGCGCAGTCAGAGTGTGAGGCCTCAGCGCAGAGTCAGGGTGTGGGGTCTGAGCGCAGAGTCAGACTGTGGGGTCCGAGCACAGGGGTCCAAGCACAGAGTCAGAGTGTGGGGTCCGAGCACAGGGGTCCCAGCACAGAGTCAGAGTGTGGGGTCCGAGCACAGGGGTCGCATAGCAGAGTCAGAGTGTGGGGTCCGAGCACAAGGGTCCCAGCACAGAGTCAGACCGTGGGGTCTGAGCGCAGAGTCAGAGTGTGGGGTCCCAGCACAGGGGTCCCAGCACAGAGTCAGACTGTGGGGTCTGAGCGCAGAGTCAGAGTGTGGGGTCCGAGAACAGGGGTCCCAGCACAGAGTCAGAGTGTGGGGTCCGAGCACAGGGGTCCCAGCACAGAGTCAGAGTGTGGGGTCCGAGCACAGGGGTCCCAGCACAGAGTCAGAGTGTGGGGTCCGAGCACAGGGATCCGAGCGCAGTCAGAGTGTGAGGCCTCAGCGCAGAGTCAGGGTGTGGGGTCTGAGCGCAAAGTCAGAGTGTGGGGTCCGAGCACAGGGGTCCAAGCACAGAGTCAGAGTGTGGGGTCCGAGCACAGGGGTCCCAGCACAGAGTCAGAGTGTGGGGTCCGAGCACAGGGGTCCCAGAACAGAGTCAGAGTGTGGGGTCTGAGCGCAGAGTCAGAGTGTGGGGTCCTAGCACAGGGGTCCCAGCACAGAGTCAGACTGTGGGGTCTGAGCGCAGAGTCAGAGTGTGGGGTCCGAGCACAGGGGTCCCAGCACAGAGTCAGAGTGTGGGGTCCGAGCACAGTGGTCACAGCACAGAGTCAGAGTGTGGGGTCCGAGCACAGGGGTCCAAGCACAGAGTCAGAGTGTGGGGTCCGAGCACAGGGATCCGAGCGCAGTCAGAGTGTGAGGCCTCAGCGCAGAGTCAGGGTGTGGGGTCTGAGCGCAGAGTCAGAGTGTGGGGTCCGAGCACAGGGGTCCAAGCACAGAGTCAGAGTGTGGGGTCCGAGCACAGGGATCCGAGCGCAGTCAGAGTGTGGGGTCCGAGCGCAGAGTCAAACTGTGGGGTCCGAGCGCAGAATCAGAATGTGGGGTCCGAGCACAGTGGTCCCAGCACAGAGTCAGAGTGTGGGGTCCGAGCACAGGGGTCCCAGCACAGAGTCAGAGTGTGGGGTCCGAGCACAGGGGTCCCAGCACAGAGTCAGAGTGTGGGGTCCGAGCACAGGGGTCCCATAACAGAGTCAGAGTGTGGGGTCCGAGCACCGTGGTCACAGCACAGAGTCAGAGTGTGGGGTTCGAGCACAGGGGTCCAAGCACAGAGTCAGAGTGTGGGGTCCGAGCACAAGGATCCGAGCGCAGTCAGAGTGTGAGGCCTCAGCGCAGAGTCAGGGTGTGGGGTCTGAGCGCAGAGTCAGACTGTGGGGTCCGAGCGCAGAATCAGAATGTGGGGTCCGAGCACAGGGGTCCCAGCACAGAGTCAGAGTGTGGGGTCCGAGCACAGGTGTCCCAGAACAGAGTCAGAGTGTGGGGTCCGAGCACCGTGGTCACAGCACAGAGTCAGAGTGTGGTGTCCGAGCACAGGGGTCCAAGCACAGAGTCAGAGTGTGGGGTCCGAGCACAGGGATCCGAGCGCAGTCAGAGTGTGAGGCCTCAGCGCAGAATCAGAATGTGGGGTCCAAGCACAGGGGTCCCAGCACAGAGTCAGAGTGTGGGGTCCGAGCACAGGGGTCCCAGCACAGTGTCAGAGTGTGGGGTCCGAGCACAGGGGTCCCAGCACAGAGTCAGAGTGTGGGGTCCGAGCACAGGGGTCCCAGCACAGAGTCAGAGTGTGGGGTCCGAGCACAGGGGTCCCAGCACAGAGTCAGAGTGTGGGGTCCGAGCACAGGGATCCGAGCGCAGTCAGAGTGTGAGGCCTCAGCGCAGAGTCAGGGTGTGGGGTCCGAGCACAGGGGTCCAAGCACAGAGTTAGAGTGTGGGGTCCGAGCACAGGGGTCCCAGCACAGAGTCAGAGTGTGGGGTCCGAGCACAGGGGTCCCAGAACAGAGTCAGAGTGTGGGGTCCGAGCACAAGGGTCCCAGCACAGAGTCAGACCGTGGGGTCTGAGCGCAGAGTCAGAGTGTGGGGTCCTAGCACAGGGGTCCCAGCACAGAGTCAGACTGTGGGGTCTGAGCGCAGAGTCAGAGTGTGGGGTCCGAGCACAGGGGTCCCAGCACAGAGTCAGAGTGTGGGGTCCGAGCACAGGGGTCTGAGCGCAGAGTCAGAGTGTGGGGTCCTAGCACAGGGGTCCCAGCACAGAGTCAGACTGTGGGGTCTGAGCGCAGAGTCAGAGTGTGGGGTCCAAGCTCAGGGGTCCCAGCACAGAGTCAGAGTGTGGGGTCCGAGCACAGGGGTCCAAGCACAGAGTCAGAGTGTGGGGTCCGAGCAAAGGGATCCGAGCGCAGTCAGAGTGTGAGGCCTCAGCGCAGAGTCAGGGTGTGGGGTCTGAGCGCAGGGTCAGAGTGTGGGGTCCGAGCACAGGGGTCCAAGCACAGAGTCAGAGTGTGGGGTCCGAGCACAGGGATCCGAGCGCAGTCAGAGTGTGGGGTCCGAGCGCAGAGTCAAACTGTGGGGTCCGAGCGCAGAATCAGAATGTGGGGTCCGAGCACAGTGGTCCCAGCACAGAGTCAGAGTGTGGGGTCCGAGCACAGGGGTCCCAGCACAGAGTCAGAGTGTGGGGTCCGAGCACAGGGGTCCCAGCACAGAGTCAGAGTGTGGGGTCCGAGCACCGTGGTCACAGCACAGAGTCAGAGTGTGGGGTCCGAGCACAGGGGTCCAAGCACAGAGTCAGGGTGTGGGGTCTGAGCGCAGAGTCAGACTGTGGGGTCCGAGCGCAGAATCAGAATGTGGGGTCCGAGTACAGGGGTCCCAGCACAGAGTCAGAGTGTGGGGTCCGAGCACAGTGGTCACAGCACAGAGTCAGAGTGTGGGGTCCGAGCACAGGGCTCCAAGCACAGAGTCAGAGTGTGGGGTCCGAGCACAGGGATCCGAGCGCAGTCAGAGTGTGAGGCCTCAGCGCAGAGTCAGGGTGTGGGGTCTGAGCGCAGAGTCAGAGTGTGGGGTCCGAGCACAGGGGTCCAAGCACAGAGTCAGAGTGTGGGGTCCGAGCACAGGGATCCGAGCGCAGTCAGAGTGTGGGGTCCGAGCGCAGAGTCAGACTGTGGGGTCCGAGCGCAGAATCAGAATGTGGGGTCCGAGCACAGGGGTCCCAGGACAGAGTCAGACTGTGGGGTCTGAGCGCAGAGTCAGAGTGTGGGGTCCCAGCACAGGGTTCCCAGCACAGAGTCAGACTGTGGGGTCTGAGCGCAGAGTCAGAGTGTGGGGTCCGAGCACAGGGGTCCCAGCACAGAGTCAGAGTGTGGGGTCCGAGCACAGGGATCCGAGCGCAGTCAGAGTGTGAGGCCTCAGCGCAGAGTCAGGGTGTGGGGTCTGAGCGCAGAGTCAGACTGTGGGGTCCGAGCACAGGGGTCCAAGCACAGAGTCAGAGTGTGGGGTCCGAGCACAGGGGTCCCAGCACAGAGTCAGAGTGTGGGGTCCGAGCACAGGGGTCGCATAGCAGAGTCAGAGTGTGGGGTCCGAGCACAAGGGTCCCAGCACAGAGTCAGACCGTGGGGTCTGAGCGCAGAGTCAGAGTGTGGGGTCCCAGCACAGGGGTCCCAGCACAGAGTCAGACTGTGGGGTCTGAGCGCAGAGTCAGAGTGTGGGGTCCGAGAACAGGGGTCCCAGCACAGAGTCAGAGTGTGGGGTCCGAGCACAGGGGTCCCAGCACAGAGTCAGAGTGTGGGGTCCGAGCACAGGGGTCCCAGCACAGAGTCAGAGTGTGGGGTCCGAGCACAGGGATCCGAGCGCAGTCAGAGTGTGAGGCCTCAGCGCAGAGTCAGGGTGTGGGGTCTGAGCGCAAAGTCAGAGTGTGGGGTCCGAGCACAGGGGTCCAAGCACAGAGTCAGAGTGTGGGGTCCGAGCACAGGGGTCCCAGCACAGAGTCAGAGTGTGGGGTCCGAGCACAGGGGTCCCAGAACAGAGTCAGAGTGTGGGGTCTGAGCGCAGAGTCAGAGTGTGGGGTCCTAGCACAGGGGTCCCAGCACAGAGTCAGACTGTGGGGTCTGAGCGCAGAGTCAGAGTGTGGGGTCCGAGCACAGGGGTCCCAGCACAGAGTCAGAGTGTGGGGTCCGAGCACAGTGGTCACAGCACAGAGTCAGAGTGTGGGGTCCGAGCACAGGGGTCCAAGCACAGAGTCAGAGTGTGGGGTCCGAGCACAGGGATCCGAGCGCAGTCAGAGTGTGAGGCCTCAGCGCAGAGTCAGGGTGTGGGGTCTGAGCGCAGAGTCAGAGTGTGGGGTCCGAGCACAGGGGTCCAAGCACAGAGTCAGAGTGTGGGGTCCGAGCACAGGGATCCGAGCGCAGTCAGAGTGTGGGGTCCGAGCGCAGAGTCAAACTGTGGGGTCCGAGCGCAGAATCAGAATGTGGGGTCCGAGCACAGTGGTCCCAGCACAGAGTCAGAGTGTGGGGTCCGAGCACAGGGGTCCCAGCACAGAGTCAGAGTGTGGGGTCCGAGCACAGGGGTCCCAGCACAGAGTCAGAGTGTGGGGTCCGAGCACAGGGGTCCCATAACAGAGTCAGAGTGTGGGGTCCGAGCACCGTGGTCACAGCACAGAGTCAGAGTGTGGGGTCCGAGCACAGGGGTCCAAGCACAGAGTCAGAGTGTGGGGTCCGAGCACAAGGATCCGAGCGCAGTCAGAGTGTGAGGCCTCAGCGCAGAGTCAGGGTGTGGGGTCTGAGCGCAGAGTCAGACTGTGGGGTCCGAGCGCAGAATCAGAATGTGGGGTCCGAGCACAGGGGTCCCAGCACAGAGTCAGAGTGTGGGGTCCGAGCACAGGGGTCCCAGCACAGAGTCAGAGTGTGGGGTCCGAGCACAGGGGTCCCAGCACAGAGTCAGAGTGTGGGGTCCGAGCACAGGTGTCCCAGAACAGAGTCAGAGTGTGGGGTCCGAGCACCGTGGTCACAGCACAGAGTCAGAGTGTGGTGTCCGAGCACAGGGGTCCAAGCACAGAGTCAGAGTGTGGGGTCCGAGCACAGGGATCCGAGCGCAGTCAGAGTGTGAGGCCTCAGCGCAGAATCAGAATGTGGGGTCCAAGCACAGGGGTCCCAGCACAGAGTCAGAGTGTGGGGTCCGAGCACAGGGGTCCCAGCACAGTGTCAGAGTGTGGGGTCCGAGCACAGGGGTCCCAGCACAGAGTCAGAGTGTGGGGTCCGAGCACAGTGGTCCCAGCACAGAGTCAGAGTGTGGGGTCCGAGCACAGGGGTCCAAGCACAGAGTCAGAGTGTGGGTCCGAGCACAGGGATCCGAGCGCAGTCAGAGTGTGGGGTCTGAGCGCAGAGTCAGACTGTGGGGTCCGAGCGCAGAATCAGAATGTGGGGTCCGAGCACAGTGGTCCCAGCACAGAGTCAGAGTGTGGGGTCCGAGCACAGGGGTCCCAGCACAGAGTCAGAGTGTGGGGTCCGAGCACAGGGGTCCCAGCACAGAGTCAGAGTGTGGGGTCCGAGCACAGGGGTCCCAGAACAGAGTCAGAGTGTGGGGTCCGAGCACAAGGGTCCCAGCACAGAGTCAGACTGTGGGGTCTGAGCGCAGAGTCAGAGTGTGGGGTCCCAGCACAGAGTCAGACTGTGGGGTCTGAGCACAGAGTCAGAGTGTGGGGTCCGAGCACAGGTTTCCAAGCACAGAGTCAGAGTGTGGGGTCCGAGCACAGGGGTCCCAGCACAGAGTCAGAGTGTGGGGTCCGAGCACAGGGGTCCCAGAACAGAGTCAGAGTGTGGGGTCTGAGCGCAGAGTCAGAGTGTGGGGTCCTAGCACAGGGGTCCCAGCACAGAGTCAGACTGTGGGGTCTGAGCGCAGAGTCAGAGTGTGGGGTCCGAGCACAGGGGTCCCAGCACAGAGTCAGAGTGTGGGGTCCGAGCACAGTGGTCACAGCACAGAGTCAGAGTGTGGGGTCCGAGCACAGGGGTCCAAGCACAGAGTCAGAGTGTGGGGTCCGAGCACAGGGATCCGAGCGCAGTCAGAGTGTGAGGCCTCAGCGCAGAGTCAGGGTGTGGGGTCTGAGCGCAGAGTCAGAGTGTGGGGTCCGAGCACAGGGGTCCAAGCACAGAGTCAGAGTGTGGGGTCCGAGCACAGGGATCCGAGCGCAGTCAGAGTGTGGGGTCCGAGCGCAGAGTCAAACTGTGGGGTCCGAGCGCAGAATCAGAATGTGGGGTCCGAGCACAGTGGTCCCAGCACAGAGTCAGAGTGTGGGGTCCGAGCACAGGGGTCCCAGCACAGAGTCAGAGTGTGGGGTCCGAGCACAGGGGTCCAAGCACAGAGTCAGAGTGTGGGGTCCGAGCACAAGGATCCGAGCGCAGTCAGAGTGTGAGGCCTCAGCGCAGAGTCAGGGTGTGGGGTCTGAGCGCAGAGTCAGACTGTGGGGTCCGAGCGCAGAATCAGAATGTGGGGTCCGAGCACAGGGGTCCCAGCACAGAGTCAGAGTGTGGGGTCCGAGCACAGGGGTCCCAGCACAGAGTCAGAGTGTGGGGTCCGAGCACAGGGGTCCCAGCACAGAGTCAGAGTGTGGGGTCCGAGCACAGGTGTCCCAGAACAGAGTCAGAGTGTGGGGTCCGAGCACCGTGGTCACAGCACAGAGTCAGAGTGTGGTGTCCGAGCACAGGGGTCCAAGCACAGAGTCAGAGTGTGGGGTCCGAGCACAGGGATCCGAGCGCAGTCAGAGTGTGAGGCCTCAGCGCAGAATCAGAATGTGGGGTCCAAGCACAGGGGTCCCAGCACAGAGTCAGAGTGTGGGGTCCGAGCACAGGGGTCCCAGCACAGTGTCAGAGTGTGGGGTCCGAGCACAGGGGTCCCAGCACAGAGTCAGAGTGTGGGGTCCGAGCACAGTGGTCCCAGCACAGAGTCAGAGTGTGGGGTCCGAGCACAGGGGTCCAAGCACAGAGTCAGAGTGTGGGTCCGAGCACAGGGATCCGAGCGCAGTCAGAGTGTGGGGTCCGAGCGCAGAGTCAGACTGTGGGGTCCGAGCGCAGAATCAGAATGTGGGGTCCGAGCACAGTGGTCCCAGCACAGAGTCAGAGTGTGGGGTCCGAGCACAGGGGTCCCAGCACAGAGTCAGAGTGTGGGGTCCGAGCACAGGGGTCCCAGCACAGAGTCAGAGTGTGGGGTCCGAGCACAGGGGTCCCAGAACAGAGTCAGAGTGTGTGGTCCGAGCACAAGGGTCCCAGCACAGAGTCAGAGTGTGGGGTCTGAGCGCAGAGTCAGAGTGTGGGGTCCTAGCACAGGGGTCCCAGCACAGAGTCAGACTGTGGGGTCTGAGCGCAGAGTCAGAGTGTGGGGTCCGAGCACAGGGGTCCCAGCACAGAGTCAGAGTGTGGGGTCCGAGCACAGTGGTCACAGCACAGAGTCAGAGTGTGGGGTCCGAGCACAGGGGTCCAAGCACAGAGTCAGAGTGTGGGGTCCGAGCACAGGGATCCGAGCGCAGTCAGAGTGTGAGGCCTCAGCGCAGAGTCAGGGTGTGGGGTCTGAGCGCAGAGTCAGAGTGTGGGGTCCGAGCACAGGGGTCCAAGCACAGAGTCAGAGTGTGGGGTCCGAGCACAGGGATCCGAGCGCAGTCAGAGTGTGGGGTCCGAGCGCAGAGTCAAACTGTGGGGTCCGAGCGCAGAATCAGAATGTGGGGTCCGAGCACAGTGGTCCCAGCACAGAGTCAGAGTGTGGGGTCCGAGCACAGGGGTCCCAGCACAGAGTCAGAGTGTGGGGTCCGAGCACAGGGGTCCCAGCACAGAGTCAGAGTGTGGGGTCCGAGCACAGGGGTCCCATAACAGAGTCAGAGTGTGGGGTCCGAGCACCGTGGTCACAGCACAGAGTCAGAGTGTGGGGTCCGAGCACAGGGGTCCAAGCACAGAGTCAGAGTGTGGGGTCCGAGCACAAGGATCCGAGCGCAGTCAGAGTGTGAGGCCTCAGCGCAGAGTCAGGGTGTGGGGTCTGAGCGCAGAGTCAGACTGTGGGGTCCGAGCGCAGAATCAGAATGTGGGGTCCGAGCACAGGGGTCCCAGCACAGAGTCAGAGTGTGGGGTCCGAGCACAGGGGTCCCAGCACAGAGTCAGAGTGTGGGGTCCGAGCACAGGGGTCCCAGCACAGAGTCAGAGTGTGGGGTCCGAGCACAGGTGTCCCAGAACAGAGTCAGAGTGTGGGGTCCGAGCACCGTGGTCACAGCACAGAGTCAGAGTGTGGTGTCCGAGCACAGGGGTCCAAGCACAGAGTCAGAGTGTGGGGTCCGAGCACAGGGATCCGAGCGCAGTCAGAGTGTGAGGCCTCAGCGCAGAATCAGAATGTGGGGTCCAAGCACAGGGGTCCCAGCACAGAGTCAGAGTGTGGGGTCCGAGCACAGGGGTCCCAGCACAGTGTCAGAGTGTGGGGTCCGAGCACAGGGGTCCCAGCACAGAGTCAGAGTGTGGGGTCCGAGCACAGTGGTCCCAGCACAGAGTCAGAGTGTGGGGTCCGAGCACAGGGGTCCAAGCACAGAGTCAGAGTGTGGGTCCGAGCACAGGGATCCGAGCGCAGTCAGAGTGTGGGGTCCGAGCGCAGAGTCAGACTGTGGGGTCCGAGCGCAGAATCAGAATGTGGGGTCCGAGCACAGTGGTCCCAGCACAGAGTCAGAGTGTGGGGTCCGAGCACAGGGGTCCCAGCACAGAGTCAGAGTGTGGGGTCCGAGCACAGGGGTCCCAGCACAGAGTCAGAGTGTGGGGTCCGAGCACAGGGGTCCCAGAACAGAGTCAGAGTGTGGGGTCCGAGCACAAGGGTCCCAGCACAGAGTCAGACTGTGGGGTCTGAGCGCAGAGTCAGAGTGTGGGGTCCCAGCACAGGGGTCCCAGCACAGAGTCAGACTGTGGGGTCTGAGCACAGAGTCAGAGTGTGGGGTCCGAGCACAGGGGTCCCAGCACAGAGTCAGAGTGTGGGGTCCGAGCATAGTGGTCACAGCACAGAGTCAGAGTGTGGGGTCCGAGCACAGGGGTCCAAGCACAGAGTCAGATTGTGGGGTCCGAGCACAGGGATCCGAGCGCAGTCAGAGTGTGAGGCCTCAGCGCAGAGTCAGGGTGTGGGGTCTGAGCGCAGAGTCAGAGTGTGGGGTCCGAGCACAGGGGTCCCAGCACAGTGTCAAAGTGTGGGGTCCGAGCACAGGGGTCCCAGCACAGATTCAGAGTGTGGGGTCCGAGCACAGTGGTCCCAGCACAGAGTCAGAGTGTGGGGTCCGAGCACAGGGGTCCAAGCACAGAGTCAGAGTGTGGGGTCCGAGCACAGGGATCCGAGCGCAGTCAGAGTGTGGGGTCCGAGCGCAGAGTCAGACTGTGGGGTCCGAGCGCAGAATCAGAATGTGGGGTCCGAGCACAGGGGTCCCAGCACAGAGTCAGAGTGTGGGGTCCGAGCACAGGGGTCCCAGCACAGAGTCAGAGTGTGGGGTCCGAGCACAGGGGTCCCAGAACAGAGTCAGAGTGTGGGGTCCGAGCACAAGGGTCCCAGCACAGAGTCAGACTGTGGGGTCTGAGCGCAGAGTCAGAGTGTGGGGTCCCAGCACAGGGGTCCCAGCACAGAGTCAGACTGTGGGGTCTGAGCGCAGAGTCAGAGTGTGGGGTCCGAGCACAGGGGTCCCAGCACAGAGTCAGAGTGTGGGGTCCGAGCACAGTGGTCACAGCACAGAGTCAGAGTGTGGGGTCCGAGCACAGGGGTCCAAGCACAGAGTTAGAGTGTGGGGTCCGAGCACAGGGATCCGAGCGCAGTCAGAGTGTGAGGCCTCAGCGCAGAGTCAGGGTTTGGGGTCTGAGCGCAGAGTCAGAGTGTGGGGTCCGAGCACAGGGGTCCCAGCACAGTGTCAGAGTGTGGGGTCCGAGCACAGGGGTCCCAGCACAGAGTCAGAGTGTGGGGTCCGAGCACAGTGGTCACAGCACAGAGTCAGAGTGTGGGGTCCGAGCACAGGGGTCCAAGCACAGAGTCAGAGTGTGGGGTCCGAGCACAGGGGTCCGAGCGCAGTCAGAGTGTGAGGCCTCAGCGCAGAGTCAGGGTGTGGGGTCTGAGCGCAGTATTAGCTACATGCCCTAGGGGGCATCTCCACTGATATGATGACTGACGTTGTGAGTGTGAGGATGGGGCCTTCCTGACGGAGAAAAAAACAGGCATACCAGAGCCAGCAGTGAGATATAGATCATGCTCAGCAACTACAATAACCGGTGGAGGAACGACGTTCAACTGCAGAGTTTAAACCGTCACAGAGATCTGCAGAGATTGGGAAACATCAGGAGAAAGAGATGGTACCGGTTAGCGTGTGCTCCTTAGTCAGAATCCAAGGTGCATTTCTCAAGATGAACGATTTGCAGGACGCATTAAGAAACAAACACTTTTAATTATCGATTCACAGCGTCATGCAGTGACACAGCTGAAACCATTGTTCTCTGTTCTTATAGGCTGTTATATTATTTTACAATTTAAAATGATCATTGCAATCTTACTACTTAATTAAAAAAGGACCCAGGAAGTACATTATCCTGGTAGTTATTACTATAAAAAGAAGAGGGAAAATGTGGAAAATATGATGGCATGGAGTATTGGCCAAAGCTATATCATTCAAATCATTTTCACATATTTTGTCATCATCATTAAAGATACAAATCCTGTATTTTCACACACGTGCGCGGCTAGTCCGCCACAAATGGCCGTGTTCCTGCACACTGACATACTGGGGTATGTCATTTCCTACGGCAAATGAAGGACAATTCATTCACATTCCGTTTATGAGATGCTCTTATCCAAGGTGATGTAACCAGGGTCAGACAGTCCCTATAGTGACTGAGGGTGAAGGGCCTCATGGACACAGCATAGATAGATAGATAGATAGATAGATAGATAGATAGATAGATAGATAGATAGATAGATAGATAGATAGATAGATAGATTGATTGATTGATTGATTGATTGATTGATTGATTGATTGATTGATTGATTTGCTTGCCACCATCACTAACACACAGTCCTGGAGCCTCACAGACTACCGCCTTGCTGTTTGCACCCAGTAGCCAATCAAATCCAAGACAAATCACTCAAGATACAGATCATTAAAATGCATCACATTGGATTGCAGAGCACATTTTCTTTTGTCTACAAACTAGAAGAGCTGAATGTTGGTTACTGTACCAATATTGAAAGAGTATTGTGTGTGTTCAGGGGGGATCGGGGGCTTCGGGGTTGATTTGGTCCCTACCAACGTAAAAATCAAACTTCCCTCTTTGCTGATTACACATGGCAGTCAAATCCAAGCTGGTTTTCTTTGTCTATGACGCAGATTTTTGAAAGACACCTCAGCACACCAATCCAGCGAGCTCCCATATCTCTGCACATTTTTATTTAGTTGTGCACTTGAGAATAATGCATCCTGCATCTGAGTCTTAAAGCACTGATTTAGCAGCATCCCTGCCTGTAAATCATTATACATAATGATTTATTTGCATCCTGGGGGTCACGTCTCAAAAAAAAATCCTAACACACACACCACACACACGGCCTAGATCAGTGTTTGACAGATGGGATGACCACCGAACGGATTCATTAGCAGAAAGAGTAGAAGATGTGGAAGAGTCAAGCAAGCACCAGCATGCTGCGAGTGTGACGCGTTCCGCATAACAATGGAGATCTGCTTCAGGACACAGAGGTCGGTCTGTATCTTCATTAGCATCGCATGATCCCTTTCTAAAGACATTTGACAAAGTCAGTAAAGTAGCTGATCATTGTTCATGCATCACATTAAGGCCAGTGATGTTGCTTGGAACTATTGAGGCTTTCAAGCTTCGGGGCTTTGGGTTCAATTCTTACCCTAAGCTGCTTCTGTGTGGAGTCTGCACTTTCTCCCCTGGTCCAATCACACGTGTTGTAAGTCAGCTGGTGTTTGTAAAGGACCATTTCAGAGTGTGTCATGATAGGCTGGCAGAAAGCTGCTCCAGAAAACTATTCCTCGAAAAACTCTAAAAAAAAAAAAAAAATCACTTCACACCATTAGGCCTGGTCATTAGCGCTCACAGTCTATTAATTACAGTTCAGCATCTCGAGGTTAGAAAACAAAGTCAGGAGATAAAGATATATAACATAAAAACCAAGTATAACTTTAAAATATTCCAGCTAAAGCTCAGTAAGTAATTGCGTATATGTTATGTTTGCAAAGAACCTCAAGAACCTCAAGCCTCCTCACTCATTGATAGCTATACGCCCCCCCCCTCCATTTTAATCATGCGTTACTGTGGGGAGTGTAATTTCCTCTGCTGCCATACAGGATGGCAGGACACTCCCACACATCTGCAGAACATTGCCAGCGTTGCTGCTGGATGTGGCTGGTCCTGCCCAGCATGCACTGAGGCACTGTGGGGGGGGGGGGGGTGGGACTGGGGGGTTCCCTGACTGCAATAAAACACGGTTTGTAGAGTCTGACTCACAGAAGAGGATCTCACAGGATCCATTAGCTGAAGTTACGCTGCGGTGCCGCCATTCTGGGATTTCATTCTGCCGATAATTAATTTCTCGTTAGCCTGATTTGTATTCTGCGCGGCTAACCTGCGCTCTGCTGTGGGACGATTTATTGACACGGGCTGGAGAAAAACATAAAGCTGTCTGGGGTGACCCCCGCCACACACAGGAAGCTGGCTTGGCGAAAGCTGCGGACCCACAAATCAAAAGCAAGCCAAACAACAGCTGGATTTTAAAAATGTTCTAAGAAGCAGAGTGACACAGGGTGCCCCACAGCAAAAGAGCTGATTAAGACTGTACATTTTGTTGTGATTTTAACAGTTTACAATATCAGCCCGAAGGTCATTAGCATGTTACATGTACCATTGAGTATGAGAACATCTCTCGGGCTGCAACTGAAACCATCTGACTTGGGGATTCGACAGTGAGAAACTGTTTCATTTGTTAGGCTTCCCTCTTTGGACTCGAAGGGAACAGGTGGTACTGAGCTAAATCAACACACACAAATCTAGGTTTATGGAGAAAGAGCAGAGTTATGTAAGGCTGTCAGGTTTATAGGGCTTGGGGGGGTAGCGTCTGATATCCAGGCTACTGCATTGTGAAAAAAAAAGATCACACCAGAGGAGAGGTGGGACTAATGAGCACCGGTAACATGATGTTCACAGGAAGCACCACCCCCAAATGTATTTGATAAATGGTACGACCCTCCTGCTAAAAATATCTACTAGATAGGTACAGAAAGTCTCAGTTGGGAGTCTCAGCTAGGAGTCTCAACTAGGAGTCTCAACTAGGAGTCTGGGATTGTGATTAAAAACGTTTTGATAATGACCAACTAACATTCTCTCAAGGACATCACCAAATACCCGAAACAAAGGCACAGGAAGATGAAATAAGCTATTAGAAATGTCTGACACAAAAGCATGCCAATGTTTTTTTTGTTTGTATCATGGACCTTGGAGTTTAAACACATTGTTTGGAAGGTTTAGAGGTCAGGAGGTCTAAAGCTCTTCATGCTGAGGTTAGTGCACTGCTGTGACAAATGCATTATTGACTTACCTTGCATTTTCTGTTTAACTCTCAAAAAGTTTCTCCCCCACCAGCCTGCTTGATTAAGTGCCGATCTATGGCGGGTCGAAGGCCAGCTCTAAATCAAAGAGCGCTGGAAAGTCGCGGCCAGCTGGACCGTAAAGTACCGCCACCTCCATTTCATCTTCTGGGCTTGGAGTGCGGAGGAGTTTGAGGTGCACCTTACCAAACGCACTGATGGTAGTGCAGAGTCCATTTTTATTTCAGAACAAATGCCACTGTGTCCATTATTTATGTTGAATTGCTAAGCAGACCTTTGTGCTGAAAGTTCCTCCCACAGATTACCATATCCATGTTCTTTCAGAGGATGTTTCACTGAAGATATTCGACTTGAGGATCAAACCATTTGAAATCTTCGCTCTTTTCTTACAGCTGTACATCGAAAGCCTCAGTACCCGCAGCTGTCCAAGATTTCCACGCTAACAAATGTAGTTCAATTAAACAGGCTGTTCATTCATTTTCCAAACCAGTCCGAGATCATGGCGCCCATCTCAGAGCAAAGGTGCACCCTTGGTATGATGCCAGACCATCTCAAGACACATATGCTCACACATTAACACTCTATGGGAAATTTAAGGCCATGGCAGCGTTCACCTCCATTCAAACAACACATTGGGGATTGGGGGCCTCCTGTTGGCCATGAACTGTTACTACAGTGGCGGGGCATAAATTTCTGACCACTCCTGTAGTCACCTCACATTAAAATGACAAAAACGAAATATGGATTATTTTATTTTCTAAGCAAAACGTAGAAGAGTCAAGGTTCAGTGGCTCCCTGTAAAACTTCACTTTAGGGGCAATACTTGTATTGCAGACGTTGAGCTTAACAAACATGGGGGGGGGGGGGGGGGGGAGTGGCTTTTTGACCAGGGAGAAAAAATAGATGGTAACTTACAAACTGCACTTACACAGACGGGGAGGCGGGAATGGAACCCACTCCTCCATTGTGGAGGTGGCAGGTGACAGCCTTACCCACAGCATCACACCACACAGGGGTCCGGCGTCTCCAGCAGCGCGGCCTCGAGGACCATGACGTTACTGATGACAATCAGAAGGATCCATTACGTAACAACTGAGGGCAGTAGCGAAACTACAGAAGGACCCGGAAGCAATTCATGTGACATGGTTAAGAAAGCCGATGTGGAACAAGCCAGATGGAGGAGTGAAAGGGGGCCCTCTGAGGAGCCAGGGACCCCACTCGCCTGACACCCCCACTCCGCAAAGCTGCACGCCTTCCAAATCCATGGAGATGTAAAACTTGCTCGGTAAACGTTTACACATCCATTAAATGTGAAATATTCACAAAACTAAGACTGATTCGAAGAGCGATCATAGCTACTTTTGCCCTGACTGCAAGGGCAACAGGACTGGGATAAATAAAAAGGGTTTTAATCAGAAAACGGAGCAAACAGGCAGAAAGATGTCAATGGCAGAACTGGGGATACATACTGGAACGCGGACTGAAATACACAGGACTAATCACAACAATCAGAAAGAGCTGGTGAACACGGGGAATCCACACGGGGTAGATGAGGGGGCGTGGCACACAGGAGGGTCGGACGATCGGGGCATGACAGCTTTTACATTAAATATACGTATTGTTAAATGGCCTGATGGTTTTGAACAGGGTAGCAAGCAAACGTTCACATGCTGACAGGGTGTATTTCAGTGTGATATTAAGTGATTGTGCTACTGTGAGCTGAATAATCAGTGAGTTTGCAGACATTGGTAGTGGTATCATTGTCAATAAATGCTTAGGCAGACTGTGTTCAGACTGATGAATTTCAGAGCTGCACATCATTTAGACAGATCGATATTAACAGACGGCATAAACGGATGAGTAAGACTGCTCTGTCCCTAGAGCCTCTCCAGAAGTGAGGTGGCGCTAATTGCATCTGCTTCCCTTCTTCCTTTGCTCCTCTCCGCTGCTCCGCAGGGTCCATTATCATTCAGACCATCTTCACGTCCCAGGCAGGCGTCCAAAGAGTGCCTGTTTGTATATCCTATCATCCATTAATCTGAGCTGTTAGGACTGCACCATCTCCCGTTGCAATATGACTTGGTGACAAACGGCATCCCCCCCACCCCCCCAATATTCCCCTCCCCACAATTGGGAAGATAATTTATTGTTCCTTAAACCAAAAGTGATATAACAGGACGATTGTTTTGTAAATTCCTGATTGAATATCTGCTCTGGTGGGCGTCAATCTCTCACCACAGGTGTGGTTTGGATGAGGGACAGAAGATCAACGGTGGATGGAGGCTTGGGGGGCCCCCTGTTGGCCACAGTCACGACAATAAATATTAAATAACCACATTCTTTATGTAGGAGACGCTGAAGCAGCACGCATGCACTGTGATGGGCTGCCTTGTGCCCGTAGCCTCTGGGATAGGCTCTGGACTCTGTGACCCTGAATAGGACAAATGATAATAGATGCATTGATGAATAGATGGATGAAGCAGAATATACTGCTAACCGGCTAGCTAGCTACTATCTTCTGATTCTATTCGCTAGCTCTCTATTTAGGTTTTGAAACACCTGGGACAAGGGGGGTGGGCTATGTCACACATACCATGCTATGTTTTCACACGCAACCAACTATACTTTACTACAGCAGCACCATGGACTCTCTCAGGCACCAGATGAAGGGTTTAGCTTTCGCTTCTGAGATATCCATACCCTGCTTAGAGAAGGATAATCAAGTCTGGAGGCTCTTTTAAATAGATCTTCACTGCCTTGTGTAGTTCCAGATTCAGAGATGCTGGATGCCTTCACTCGGAAACAGAGAAAGGCTCAACGCTGTCCTGCCCGCATATCGTTCTCGCAGCCCCAGTATCGCTGCGCTCTGCTGCCACATAGTGGATTCTGCTGGCATTGACCTCCTCCGCACAGACCAACAGAGAACAAGAAAAGCAAAGCAGAAGCGGCAGGATCTCTGTTCTGTGCTGATTGGCGTATTTTCAAATGGAGGTGGACAAAATGAGCTTATCGCTACTAAACATAAACATAATTTCAGGTATGTTCCCCATATACTCCCAGCCAGAGTAGATTAATTATGGACTTTTCAAGTAAAAGCTGATTCACCAAAGCCTTGGGCAGTACAAGTAATATAGGGTAATCAACAAATTAGCAGAAGCACAATTGTAGTATATAATACACAAAGTCAAACACTATGAAAGCAATAATAACTACAGGAGGGTGATGATTACATGAAGGACGATCACAATGAAGACATGAGGCTGGCGACATAAGGGATGATGATTACATGAGGGTTATGACTATATGAGGGATGATGACGATGATGATGATGATTACATGAGGGTTATGATTACATGAGGGTTATGATTACATGAAGGATGCCTCTGCAGTCATGGTGGACTGGATGTAACAGCAGGGGTCCCCCTGATCATCAATGGCACTCGGATGTGTGAATGAATGATTTCTGTCTGACTTGTGCCTGACAGTGTGTTTTTGCACAAAATGCCATATTCAAACCCTCTGGCCCTGCATGGTCTCATGCTGGTAGATCCCATTAAACACAACATGAAGCCCGTTCCATATAGCATTGTATTTATTATTAAGCAGATGCTTTTTTACCAAGTGATATATTTCTGAGAAAACAAGGTCAATTAGTCCATGGCGCAATTGGGGGTTAAGGGCCTTGCTAAAGAGCCTACCAGTGAGCTGTGAACTAGCGACCATCCGATCATAAGTACAGCACCCTAACCCAACAAGCCATAGATCTGCCACCTCAGAGCATTCCTGTGCTTTGTCAGCATTCTGGGTACCATATAATACCAAATGGCATATCAGAGCTCAGGCGAGAGAGCAGCGAAGAGCACTTCATGGCTGGTCTGTGCCATCTGTAATGTACAGTATCATAGTTACACATCTGACTTTCTGAATGCTTAACACATAACAGTACAAAGCAGGCTGGGATTTAAAGGGGCGGAATAACTGCCAGAGAGGTGAGGTTTAAGTTATTAGGCTCTGAAGGCATCTATCGACCACGTCTGCTTATTATTAAGGAATACTTATATTTCCTGCGCTGTAATCACAAAAAAAAAAAACGTTTCTGTACAGCATAGAGAAGTAACAAATAAACATCACTTAATTTGATATTGATCAAATTCTCACATACAAAATGCAATTTCTGCAGTGGTGCCGTAGCAGCATGTCTAAGAGCTGCCTGCTAGTTTCTCTGTTTGAGCACATAGTTATAGTTTAGGAGTCGGTTCTGACCATTTGTTCTGCTCCGCCTGAAGTCACCTGATCACAGCGTGAGTCTTTAAGGTGATATCCTCCATTTCCTCGGCTCACAGAAGAATATAAAAAGAGATATAAAAAAAGGTTAGTTCCCTTAGTGAGATGGGCCGCGCATGGTGAATTTGACGAGCTCCTCTTGCACTCTGCTTCCGCCGAGGCTCCTTCACCTTTCTGCGTTAATTAAAGCGCCTCACAGCCCTCTCAGACGCCAGACGCGAGGCTAATTATCTCGCAGCCCCGCTCAGCTGCCAGCTTCATTTGAAGGCTAATGTCCCCTGACTCCTGTCTGCCCGACCTTCTCGCACTCTGGCACGTCTTCCTTATCATCTCAGCGGCTCCCGCATCTTGACTTCTCCCCCTGGTGTGTGGGGGTGACTGGCGCCGTGTCTGCATGATCGACAGCACTGCTCAGCGCTCATGCCCTCATCGTCGCCCCCTAGAGGTCAAAGGCTGTGGTACTGTTACACTAATGATGAGGGTAACTGATGCCATGTCTCGCTCTTTGGACCTGGAAATAAACAATGGCATGCCTCAGACTTCATGCCCACACAAGCTCCCCCAGGAGGCTGGCCGTGTCCCTGCTGTGGTAATGACAAGGGAAAACGTGAGTGATGCATGTTTAGGCCGGCAGCCAGGCCTTTGAAATTACCACAATTGGCCTGTAGCTGCCCTTCATTTAACACAATGTCTGCCAGTAATGGTGTTTATGGACCAATTAGAAGGTTAATTCCCCTGAGGATGCTATAGTTAATGCCTGAAGTCTATTGACAGGAAACGGCTCACTTTTCAGGGCTTCTTTCTGTGTAAGTCTAAAGTTCAGGCATTCATACATCTCTCTGTTGTATTGTTTGTGTTACAAATTTGGACAAATTAATGAGCCAGTAACAAATATTTATCCATCTAAAGGCAGCAGAGCCTGCTCAATAACCATGAAGCTTAATGCTCAGCTACCTCTGACAAACTAGCTTCACAAATATGTCACCTGTGAACTGTTTCTAATGGAGGGTTACGCAAACTCTACAGGTCTTCACGAGTCAGTCTCCACACGTGACAGGCTGAACAAAGGCTGAGCATTGACATAAGAGCTGGAATTTTCCTTGTGTTTTTCTCATTACGGAGTTTTTCTTATAATATTTGCAGTGTATTTTCAAGTTAAACATTAATACCCACGTCAGTCGCCCCTTTTACACACCTTTTGCTCAAATCTCGTTACTGTAGCAGATTGAATATAAAATCTGAATAACTATAAGCTCTATAAAGTGCTGGTGAAATAATCTTGTGTCGGCTTGCGTCTGTCTGCATTTGGGGTCGGCACCACCGGGCGCAAGTCAATCTGGGCATATCTCGATATAGGAGCTGTCCATCACATTACTGTATTAATACTGTATTACAAGTTAGATATGGACTGGGCGTCATTATACGGCTGGCAGTGCTGCCCATTCTCCTGCTCCTGTTATACTAAGCGATACACCTGCTGACCTATGTTCACATCTCTCAATCTACATATACTAATCACTATGGGCCTCAGATTTAAATGCCATTGAATGTGGCTTGATCAGGTGTAACTTGACATAAGAGTGTACTGAACATGTAATATTCCGCTGGTCCATGTTACTGCACTACGTAATCACAAGGTTGCTGGTTCAAATCCCCGCAATGGATGAGTGATTTCATAGTTGGGCCCTTGAGCATGGCCCTAACATCTACAGTACATTCATGTGAAAAAATTAGTTTTAATATTTAGTTCTTTATTAAGAAATATCAACATATCAGTATTAAATCTTCTTTTGAATTATATCTGGAGATAAACGTGATGGAATTGCATCATCTATGCAAAAACAAGAAATATGTGAATTTGTTTCTTGTTTTTGCATAGCTGATGTAATTACATCACCTTTATCTACAGATATAATTTGAAAGGAGATTTAATATTGATATTTTGATATCTTTGATTATTTGAGAATTAAATATTCAATAGGGTGCCCTATTTTTTTCACATGGCTGTATATATCTAATCGTAAATCATGTTCTCAATGGTGTGTATTATACTGGGACATCTTGTCATGATGGCTGTATACACAATTTTACAGATAAAAACTGTACTAAGGACACATTGTGGTTGGAATGTTTGAAATATGGATTTGGAATGTAGATAATCGTGAGATGCAGTTGTCTGCATTGTCAGATCCTCCAGGTGCCTTAAACAATGGGAATGAATAAAGTCACTTCTGATGTATGACGGAGATGAGGGTGATTTCTTTCTCCTTTTAAGCTCCAGCAAACACACAGCCGATGTGTTTGTGCCCCAGGCTGTCTGTTGCCACGCCTCCCTGCTGTCCGACTGCTGGATGCTTTTAAGCCCAGCATATAAATGTCAAAACACACTACAGATCCTAGCAGAATAACCGCCGATGTGCTGCACGCCTTGTCATGCTCTTTGCATAGATGGGGCCGCTGATTATGCTGTATGAGACATTGCTACGGTAAATTGGCTCATGGTCTCAGCGGTGGTGTGAGGCTCAGCAGGTCTGTGCACTGCGTCCGTGACAAAGTTATTGGTCCAAATCCCAGAGTTGGCAGTGGGGTTTTACCACTGGGTCCCTGATCAAGGCCCCTAACCCCCCAGTTGCTCTCGGGACTGGCTGACCCTGCTTCCTCAAACATGCATGCTGCTTTGTGCAAACATATCTGCTAAATAAATGAAATATACTCACTGTGGTTTTCTGTAGGGGGAGAGAGAAGGGAATTGCCAGACTTTCCAGTGCCTGACTGATACTCTGCTCTAACTTCACCCACCTAACAGTAAATTACACCAGATACTGCATTTCTTCTTCATGCAGCATCACAGATACAAATTCTAAAGTGCCTGCTATGCACATTCTTTTGCAAAAAATACACACGAGATGTGTATGTGATCTTATACAGTATACAGGGGCTGAGATGTTATTTTTACCCCCACACTCCCCCCTGCCCCCCCCCCAAGATGTTTTACAAACTAAATAAGTAGCTAGAAAGTAGAGCCAGAAGACACTAGCTAGCTGGTTAGGGGAACATGTTGCTTCAGTACCTTCTAAATACGGAATACCTTTACTTAATTAATGTAGTGAGTATTTGTGGCCAACAGGGGGCCCCCAAGTCTCCATCCTCTGGGAATCCTATGTACCCCATTCGAACTACACCTCCGGCGAGAGAGCGACACACAACAGAGCAGAAGGTCAATCAGGAATTCACAAAACTGCTAAAACAACTGCCTTGTTCTCTCACTTGTGGTTTCAGGAACAACGAATTATCTTCCCAGCCGCAGGGGGAGCTATAGTGTATTGACTGTTTGTGGCGACTGGGGGCCCCCAAACCTCAGGGCCCCACAGAAACATGTGGCTCGACTGGTGGTAAATACTGTCGTTACTTATATACCATTTATGAGTCTGTTGTATTGCTGAAAGCAATACAAATTAAAACATACCAGTAAAAACTGGGCGATCAGTAAATATATATAGAGAAAACGGCAGGTGAAGTGAATCAGTAAATAAACGTAAGGAGCAGACAGACGGCTGATAGGCTGTGCGCGATGGAGGATCCGTGTTTACTGCCTGAGGATGACCTTTGTGTTTGCACAGTGAGCAAGCAGGATGGCTGAGAATGAAATACAGGGTTGTGCTTAATAGCTGTTTAGTGAAACGTTCATGCTTAAGAAGATGATTTAGTTTGCATGCATTATGAACATGGCGCCACCCAAAGGCCTGTTTGGTTTAGCATTATTGCCCATCTATCTTCCTGCTGGTTTTCTTAATCGAGGCCTTTTTTTTGAGGGGTGGGGGGGGGGGGGGTGGTACCGCAGACTTGAGTTCTTGTATTTGTATCACCACACATCACCATGACAGGATAATGGACAAGGAGCCACTGGAAGAAGTTACCGTGGGATGCAACACTGAATTCTGTGATGTTTGAAGTCGTGGAAGATTTAATCACAGTGTTAAGTTTGGCTCTACGGTATTATGACAGCTAAAGAGACACATTGCTAATCTGGGAGCCTCCAGAGTATCAGGAAGAAAGTCATTCATGCTCATTTGCTGTAAATGAGCAGTACTATAAGAATCTAATGAGGAATTGTTATTCTGAGGAGAAGTTTTCTCATTAAAGCATAATCGTAAGATTGCTGTAAGCGTTTAGAGGCAGCACAGTCCTGTTTACCATGTTCACCTCCGTAGTTTCCATCAACTTCACTGTTGAGCTTTTGTTCTTTTGCAAGTTCTCATGCTGTTCACTTGGGGTTCCTCCTGCAGCCAGAAGACGCACAGTTGGAGACACAGGAACTCTGTGATTACTGAGACCGATTACTGTGGTATTATCAGATTTAATTATATGTTTGCCCCTGAGTTCGGACACACGGGAGGGAACATAGCATGGGCTCAGGCATCAGCCCTTTGGGTCCTTGTGTTGATGATCAAAGACCTTGATGTTTTATTCCTAATATTCTCCTTCTGCATTCTGTCAATAAAGATGTCCAGGAGAGCTGCAGATGGACCTCCTGAGGCCCGGCTCAGGAACTTGTCAGTGATAATCTTGAAAGTCAGTTTGATGAATAACATCCTGGCAGAGATGCTCTTTTTGTCCTGATGTTCAAAGGTGCCGTGATGGGTGAGAGGGAGACCCTCCAGGGGGGCAGATGCCTCCTGAAATGTCCCTTGAGATGTTCTTCCATACATTTCATGACTCCGGAGGTCAGTGCCACATGTCCGTCCCGTCATCATTCTTGCGATCGGCAGATCGCAGCTTCGAAGCTCACTCAGGTTCTGCCTTTGCTGTCGATTCGACCGGCATCCGGAGGTCAGTGCCACAGAGCGACAGTGTATAGGGATGAGGAGATGTGGAAGATACCAGTGAAGATGGGCCAGTGGTGCTCCTTGTGGTTTTAGGACATGGGAGGGGAGGCTGTCAGGGCCAGAGGATCTGCAGGCTTTGACCTTGCTGAAGAACCTCTCCATATCCTGCAGTAGTTTGGAACCTCATGCTTATAATCAGAAGGTTGCTGGTTCAAATGCCGGAGTTGGCAGAGTGGTCATTGGTGGAGCCCCTGAGTAAGGCCCTTAACCCCCAACTGCCATAAGGAATGACTGCCTGTGCTTTCCCAAAAACACATAATGTCTTTGTTAAACCGGCAAAATGATAACAAAAAATGTCCCAGAAAGACTGAGCCTGGTTCACGCCCCCCCGGTTCCCGATTCCCATCAGCCCCTGCTCCCCATGCCTTGCCTTTTGATTCCTTCACAGTTGCCTAGCGCCCCGACAGTAATGAGTGTTGCCACTAACTTCTGATTGCTGGGCCTTTAATGATTTATTCCCCTTGCTGTTGTTTGACCTTCTCCGGTGACATAACGGCCCTCACTTCTGTTTTCTGCCACCTCCAGCACTACGAATCAAAATGATGCATAAGAGGCAGGAACCATCAAATTACGTCTGACAGATATGGGGCGTGACCTGCTCATACTCGTTTTAATATTGCAGTACGTGTTAAAAAGCTTAATTTGACAATCACGAGGTACAAGGGGAAGGGGGTGATTGTCTTAGACTGGGCATGTTCCTGGGGCCCGATCCAGAAATTGACTTTCAGAGTTTTCTATATAAATAGCTAGCAAGCCAAGTCAGAATATGGTAGTTAGTTAATTGGTAGAACACGCTGCTTCTGCGTCTCCTAAGTAAGGAGGGAGCTCACTTAATATGTAGTGTAGTGACTGTTTGTGGCCAACAGGGGGCCCCACAGCAAATGCATGGTTTGAGTGGTGGTAAATACCCTCAATGGCCTCAGGATGAATGGAGCCCAGCATGCTACCTCGTCAGCCCCATCTCTGCGATGCATGTAGCCTGCTGGCTTCTCTCCGGTGGCGTGGAGTCGCCTGGATGAGGCTCTTACCCGACTCACCACGCATTTATAAGCTTCCCTGTCCGGATCCATCCTGTTACTCTTCCAGCCAGAGTGATGGTGATTCTTTCCTCAAGCACCTCCATGACGCCCATTAACCCTGCTCACCCCACTGCCCTCTCTGGAGTTTGAAGCACATTGTTAGGACTCGCTTGGCATCTAGCAGTGCTTATTTTCACAGCTGATTTTTTCTTTTCACTCTCTTTTCACTTTTCACTGGTCTTCATCCATGGTGAGCTGCTGATGGTACCAAACCCCACAGGTTCTACACCAACCTACTGCACCGGCACATTTAGTACAAGATATATCCATCCATCCATCCATCCATCCATTTTCCAAACCGCTTATCCTACTGGGTCGCGGGGGGTCCGGAGCCTATCCCGGAAGCAATGGGCACGAGGGAGGGAACAACCCAGGATGGGGGGCCAGCCCATCGCAGGGCACACTCACACACCATCCACTCACACATGCACACCTATGGGCAATTTAGCAACTCCAATTAGCCTCAGCATGTTTTTGGACTGTGGGGGGAAACCGGAGGAAACCCCACGATGACATGGGGAGAACATGCAGACTCCACACACATGTGACCCAGGCAGAAACTCGAACCTGGGTCCCAGAGGTGTGAGGCGACAGTGCTAACCACTGCACCACCATGCCACCCCAGTACAAGATATATTAAAAAATAAATGCAACAAATTAAGCGATCAAGTCTTTTTTCACATGCTGAAGCATTTCTGCATAAGATAACCTTACTTAGTCTAAAGTAAAAAGTCTGGTCTGTTACCATAGAAGAAAGACAATAAAGGCATTTTTACTTCTTTAAGGCAATGCAACATATAGTTGTAAGATCAGGGTCAGATCCAATGAGGGATCAGGGTCAGATCCAATGAGGGATCAGGTCAGATCCAATGAGGGATCAGGGTCGGATCCAATGAGGGATCAGGGTCAGTACCAAGAGCAACTGGAGTTATGGGCCCTACTAATGTAAACACTCCACTGACTCTCAGATTGGAACCAGCAACCATCTGATTATAGAACAGCAGCCTAACCTGCTGAGCCACAAACTACCACTATATTGACCAGTTACTTTCATAATGTATTCATTAAGTATTCAGAAATCATTCATGAACGTCATGTATGTATACCTTAACATCCTAACATCTCTTAACAGCTGTAATATACATTAATAGTAAACATCACATGATTATACAATTATCCATCCATCCATTTTCCAAACCACTTATCCTACTGGGTCACGGGGGTCCGGAGCCTATCCCGGAAGCAATGGGCACGAGGCAGGGAACAACCCAGGATGGTGGCCCAGCCCATCGCAGGGCACACTCACACAACATTCACTCACACATGCACACCTACGGGCAATTTAGCAACTCCAATTAGCCTCAGCATGTCTTTGGACTGTGGGGGGAAACCGGAGGAAACCCCACGACGACATGAGGAGAACATGCAAACTCCACACACATGTGACCCAGGCGGAGACTCGAACCCGGGTCCCAGAGGTGTGAGGCAACAGTGCTAACCACTGCACCACCATGCCGCCCCCTATACAATTACAATGTTTGTTATTATTATATAATGTTATTATATAATGTTTGTTATTAATTATATAATATATATAATATATATAATATATATATTAAAGCTGTTAAGGGATGTTAAGATGTTAAAGTGTACTTGCATGCTGCTTATGAATGTTCTATGAATGCATTATGAAGGTGCATTTAATGTAAAGTGTAAACATATATATTAAATAATATATCCATCAATTTTCTGAAACTGCTTGTCCTATTTAGGGGGGTCCAGAGCCTATGGGGGAAAGGCAGGGCACAACCCAGGAAGGGGTGTCAGCTCACACAGCAGTCATTCACACATGCACACCTATGGGCACTTTGGTAACTCTAATTAGCCTGAGCACATTGTTTGGAACGGGGGGGGGGGGGGGGGACCGGAGTACCTGGGGGAAACCCCATGGCAACATGGGGAGAACATGCAAACTCCACAGACAAGGAGCCGTGGCAGAGGCTAGAGCTCAGATCCCAGAGGCGTGAGGCGATAGTGCTAATCACTGCACCACTGTACCCCCCACATAATGCAAATGTGGTATTTTTAATCCAGTTTTAAAGTTTTACTACATTTTACTCCAGAAATACACCCTGAATCCACCCTTCTGCTGGGATCAGGGTAATAGATTTTTATTTTGGATCAAAAGTATCCCAGTCCTTTCAAGGTTAGATCATGTTCAAAAGCAAGACTGGATTATATGATCTACTTCAGTTTTTAAATCATTTTCTTCTTTTGAACAACCAATTTTCAAGATTTTATCCAATCCAGTAGCCGAAAATGCCATCAGATTACTTCTGAACAGCTGGGCCCAGCTAATTATGCTTTCCAGGAGTCAGGCATGTCGTTAACGACACCAGCGTCTGGACTCACATGTCCAACAGCTCCTCCACGATTTCCTATCAACTCCATGAAATCGCGCTTCTGCTGGGTGATCAGAGCAAATATCGCCTGCCTGTAAATCTCAAAATCCATCCATCCATTTTCTGGAACCACTTATTCTATTCACGGTCACGGAGAGTCCGGAGCCCATGGGCGCAAGGTAAGGAACAACCCAGGATGGTGCACCAACCCATCACAGATGTCTTAAAAAATAAAAACTAATTAAGATCCTAAATGCAGAAATCCTAAATGTACAGACCTCATATACCAGATACAGGTTCCGAGAACAGCTGCTGACCTCAGGGGTCATTACTTTGGCACCATCATGGATTTGAACAAGAAGGACCATCTTGAAAGTGATAAAAAGCAAAGAAAAAGTGACAGTAAATGGGTAGAGGGAACGATATGCATATGATTTATAAAAGGAATCACTCCTGCAAAAGTACTTAAAATAAGGCTAATCATGAACTAAAGGCTCCTCACCTATAAAGAGATGACATTTAATTAACGACAATCTGAAGTGAAATATAAAGCAGAACTAGCAGCACCTTTCTCTGTGTTCCAGCAGTTTCCACTGAGACTGCAGAAATCCTGCAATAACTCTAAGAATGGGCGGGTTTCTCATCCCTGGCGAGACATTTTAAATCCCAAAGGGCACAGCAGTATGATCCATGGGGAATTAGGGAAAGACGTCAGGGGTCCCACGCATACAGTACATCTTCCCTCAAAGGGAGGAGGTGAGACACTTTCAGCCATGTACAGATATCATGGGAGGTGGTCTGGTGGTCAGCGGACGCTGGTGTGACCGGAGTTATGGTTAGAGGTATGGTTAGGGTTAGGGTTACGGTCCCTTTCTCCCAGTATAATGGGCCTGTATGACCAGCATAGATATTTTTTAATGTACTGAATGAAAAAAAAAAAAAAACATTTTTTTCTACCCAGGTCTAGTATTTATAACAGACAGGTATTCGACTCATTCCCTAATCTAAAAGCTCATTACACCGCAAATTCCACAAACCAACCATCCATCTATCCATCCATCCATCCATTCATCAATCCATCCAGTCACAACAAGGCACTGGAAATACTGGACAGGATGGATCATCACATGGTACACATTGCCACACTTGTTGAAGTGTTTGTTGCTTGGGGTAAGAGGAAGACCTCAGAGTGTCTGCATGAAACCTGCATGGATGGGGGGAGGGCAGTGGGAGGTGGCACTGGGAGGTGCTAGCTGCTGAGTTACCCCAAAGGAAGATGTTGGAGTAGTTCTCTATTGGTAATGTGTGGTACAGCAAAGAATGGACCCCCCCCCCCCACCTCCTACCTAACATAGACCTGGAAATCTCTGCAGATTTCTGGGGTGCATCTAGTACAAACTGTCTTTGTTGGTGTATTACATTTGTAGGTCAGCTCTATAAAAATATCATCAAAAGCTTATTATCGCCGTCAGTACTGGTGTCCTCCAGGATCTGCAGAGTAGCACAGTCACTCTAGGTGTCTGTACACTCAATGCAGCAAGTAAGCTGACAGTTAACTACTGCATGTTATCAAGTACATGGTGGGAATCGGGCCGAGATTCTCATCATCCCATTGGATGGGACCGGGGAGCCGGCTGGTTTCAGAGCAGTCGGAAGTTCAACTCACTCAGCCCAAAAGATTAATCTAGAAGTTGGCACTGAATCTACTGAGAACCATCAGCAGACATGGTCAACTTTTCAGAAAGAAATCTCTGAATTTATTGTGGAAGACTCAAGGGTAGAAGGACGGGGACAGGGGGAGTTTGGGGGGGAACAGACTCAGACTCCGTTACTGATGTAGGGAGGGGCAGCGGGGCAATGAGAAGACGCAGAAAACCAAACAATCAAAGACAAATAAAAAGTCACAATTTCAACAGGGACTGGAAAACAGAGAAAAACAATGAAATACCCACAGCAAGCACAGCCAAGATTATCAGCTTTCCTTAAGTCCCGAGGTGCTGTGGGGGGGGAGATCTTTCCCAGAACACATACCTCCTCGAAAGGAAAATAATAATATATATTACAGTAATTCTGTCTGCCCATGAAGCGTTACCAAGGGAGACACCACCCACCTACGCTGATTAAATAAAAATACTAATAAATGAAATGAAACAAATTTGCATATTTATTTATAGTTCAAGATTATTATAATGAACGAGGTGATATTAAGGCCATTCATACCTTTAAAACCAGAGATTATGTTTATAATAATGACATTCTGTGTGTATATCAGTGAGCCACGGAACTGGCTTTAGACGCCTCTGCTTCAACTCTGTGGGTTTTAAATGAAATATTCTAGCCAGAAATATTCCATTATTTTCAGCTCCTTAAGTCTGAATGGACAACAGAGCCAAGGCGGCTCCTGAGATAGAGGGAGGAGTCACTGACAACAACGCCTATTTGATTCTACGTAAAGTTAGTTTGCGTTAAATGGTGGAAAGATGGCTTTAGCTAGATTTAAACGGCATCTTTGTTTGACTTACGTGTCCCGGTGGCAAAGAACATCCACATGTATAGATATTTAGGGAGATTTGGTGAAGGTCAACTTGACATGCATAACTAGGTAAGTCGTATTTCTGATTAATAATTATGCCAACAGTTAATCAGTTGAGATGTCCTGCTCTGTGGCATTCAGATGCTGCCGACTTACACATAGAGTCTGACATTTTACTTGTCAGCATGAAGGGCGAAAACAAGGTCACTTGTCTGTGGTAATATGGCAGAAATGTACAGTGAGTGGCTTTTAAATGCTGACTGGAAACCATGTGCTCTTCATTCATTCCGTTTTATAAAGGCCAGATCTGAAGAATATCTCGTAATACCACGGAAAGGGATGTTTGATTCTCTCCATTTAGAGGGGAAATAGAGGCAGCAGTGACGTCTGTGTGGAGATGAGCGATTTCTACCCATCGACAGACCTCAGTCACAACTCTCTCAACAAGCTAAATGTAATAGACTTCTTGATGTTTTAATCAATACTAAAATATCGAGGGTATATTTTCGGTTTCATTCAATCTGATGAATCACAAGGATGGGATGACATTAGTAGAAAAGTAATTGCCCGTCCCCCCCTCCCCCAATACCGGGGGCCACCAGTAGAGAGACAAAAAGAGCTTCCAACAATGACGGATTGACCTCAAATGTGCACAAATGTTTATCGAGGTTCAGCGCGTCAATGACAGTAATGTTTGAGGCTCGAGCTTACAAGTCTTGATTTTTCTTCAAAACAAATCCTACTGCACAATGCGGGTGACAGAACCCTCTGCAAGAACTGGAGGCCATTTGACGGAGTAAAACAATATCCACTTCCATGAACTACAGCATCCTAAACATCTTTAAACGCAGCCACAGCCCGAGGCTATAATGTCTACATTTACGCACATAATGTCTTCGTTTTATTGCTTCTCTCTCAGCGCCTGACAGACGTGAGTCTTCGCCGCGTTCGGTTATTTACGGCATGTTTTCCAAAGCTGGGCTTCTCTTGTGTTAAATACACTTTATAAAATATGCATGGAGTTCTGTGAGACGCATCCATCGATTGAAGCTGGGCAATGGCAGGCGTATTATAGGCCGAGGCGTAAATCCCTCCATTGAAAGGCCACAACCTCACATACGGTAATTCCATTAAAATGAAAATATAGGATATAATACATGTAAAGAGGAATGTGTTCGCTTTCGAATATCCCATCATGCTCTGCTTTTTACGAGGCATACACACATAGAGGTGATATTGAAGCGTGGGGTCTGAGCGCAGGATCAGAGGTCTAACCCTCTGAGCCCCCCCCCCCCCCCCAGTACTGCTTGTGCTGTTGTCAGTTACACCATGCCGTCAGATCTCTGGGGAACAGCATATTGCTTTATATTAGTCATCCTCAGTGAATGCCAGATTCACCGGGCCACACTGAAATGAGTATTTACGCTGTGCTATTCCTGAATACCTTTCTTTGGTCTGTCTCTGATGTGCACCAGTGTTTGTCAGAATCAACGCTGGCTGCAGCTGCAGCAAATACCTGATGGAGGCAGATTGCTCCGCGTCCTGCGCAGCACGTGTCCTGTTCTTAGACGTGGGAAGCTGAAGTGACAGCTGTGGTGGAAAATGAACAGGCAGAATGACGGCAAGAGCTCGACCGCGGTCCCCACCATTATTTGCACATATGAACACCTTTGGCTAAGATGCAAATCAGGGCTGTAAAGTAGCAAAGCAAAGAGTCGCACCGTTTAGTACGAAGACGCCACCCTTTCACTCATTTGAATGTGTGCTTTTTCACATCTCCTCTCCTGTCTGATGTGTCACGTATTATCAAAGGCACACTGCAATCACATGGAGCACGTGGCCGAAGGCAGGTATCGCTGCCAGATTGCTAACTTGATTCTCTGATGGCAAATGACGTGCCTTTTAGGGTAAAAGTCAACTGTTTGCTCAAACATTCTTGAATTTAATGAGTGCAATTCCTGGCAAATGAACTACTAATCTAATCTAGAGTGACTTACTGCATAAAAATGCAAATGAAGTGAGCACTAACTGAACTGAATGTCATTTCTGGAGCTCAATATGAACTCCAAAATAGTCACCTAGGCCTTTACTTGCCTGCCCTATGTGGGTTGCCGTAACGAGATTTTTCTGAGTGTGCATTAATAGTGATCGGAAGGTTGTTGGTTCAAATCCCATGAATGTCTGCAGTGATTCTACACCATTGGGTCCTTGAGCAAGGCCCTTAACCTGCAATTGCTTTGTCCTGGGTATGATGTTAACCTACATCCAGTCCTGCAAGGTGGCCCTCCAACTTACAGGGAAAATTTAGGGGTTAGGGGCAGGATTGGCACTCCAGCCACTGGAAAAAAAACTCCCACTTTTTCATTCAGACTAGTGTGGTGCTGAGGTAACACCTGCTGCACGGCTGCAATCGGGTTCTCATCCCTGAGGTGGTTTGTTGTGTGGTGGGTGTGGCAAAACGCTGTAATCTGCATATGCTCCTTACCACCACCATTATTGTTCAAAATCCATTTTTATTGCTCGATGTTTCCTTAAAGTCGCACGGACATTAGGTGGGAGTGATGCGGGTTAAGAGTCTTGCAGATCCAACAGCTGAAGGGTGACTTTCCAGCCACAGGGGAGATGAATGTGTATAGAACAAGCGAGGTACGAAAGCCCAGGTCCACGTCTCTCAAAAAGTCAGGCTACTTCAGAAGGTGGCTTTGTGGCAGTGCTGGATGCAGTGAGCGAGCTCGGTGTTTACAGTGTGCCTCGTGCTTAGCCAAAGCTACACAAAAATAATAAAAGAAGATTGTCCAAATGACACGGCCCACACTTCCTGTCAGAAATATTAGCTGGAGAACCTATACAGGTGACAAGCTAAACAGCTTTCAGCAAATATAACTTTTATCCCACACAAAAATTATTTCACGGTTGATAGGTTCCAGGACTCCTAGACTATTTGCAGGAAGCCTGGGAAGGTTATAAATCAAGTCGAAGCATTAATATTTTATGATTTTCTCAAAGCGAGAAGAGAGATTGGAGGAGCTAATGGAATTGATGCGTACGCAGGCTGTTCGTTTTGGCCCTGATTTCCGGATCTTCCTCTGACAGACATTTTCTGCCTCGGTGGAAAAGATCATAAGAATCTCTGAGAAAAATAGAACTGGAAACTCTTAAGATTGCTACCCCCAAATAAAAGGTAGAAGATGATCTATATTGTCTACTTTTGGATGACATGAAAAACTGACCACAAGAAGATAATGACTAGCTTCAGGATTTCAGGAAAAACAGGACACAACAGATGATGCAGAAAGATAGGCTGAACAGGTGCAATCACTACATAAGTCTTGTGGCAATAAACATTACTGGACAAACTTGTTATTTCATATCTTGGGTATCGGGGCAGAGCTGAAGGTCTATGATTCAGCTTGGTGGCTTTAATGCCTAAGACAGGCAGAGGCAGTTGTGCGAAACAGAAATTTTGTTTCCTGCCGAATGCTGCAGTGGATAAAATCAGGGATAGAGAAAGAGAATCCAAATTCCAAATTCTAGTGAAGTGTGTTGCTGTCCTTAACAGGTCTCCCTGCACAGGTACCTCTTCTGCACACTAGATGATGCCTTCTGATTAACATGACCCTGATGGAAACTCTTCTCATTCCAGGTGAATTTTATAGAGCTTTGATCTTTAGCACTGTTGTACTGTGAGCTGGCGAATAGGAAGTGTGCAGGTGGTCTGGCGCCCTTCCCCTTCTGCAGTGCCCCCTGCCCTGCAGCCCACGTGCTCTCAGCGCCCCCTGCCCTGCAGCCCGTGTGCTCTCAGCGCCCCCTACCCTACAGCCCGTGTGCTCTCAGCGCCCCCTGCCCTGCAGCCGCGTGCTCTCAGCACCCCCTACCCTACAGCCCGTGTGCTCTCAGCGCCCCCTACCCTACAGCCCGTGTGCTCTCGGTGCCCCCTGTCCTGCAGCCGCGTGCTCTCAGTGCCCCCTACCCTACAGCCCGTGTGCTCTCAGCGCCCCCTGTCCTGCAGCCGCGTGCTCTCAGCGCCCCCTGCCCTGCAGCCCACGTGCTCTCAGCACCCCCTGCCCTGCAGCCACGTGTACTCAGTGCCCCCTGTCCTGCAGCCGCGTGCTCTCAGCACCCCCTGTCCTGCAGCCCATGTGCTCTCAGCGCCTCCTGTTCCAAAATCATAGCAGTACCCAGCACGCCAGTTAACAGGTCGGGATTCCAGAGGTGACCCAGGGGCCCTGAAACGCGACAAATCCAAATGAAAAGGAGCCAGGGACTGGAGCCGGTGGTCGAGGAAGGCCAGCTGTTACTGCCCCCTCCTGGGAAGAGCTCAGAAGACAGGGAGGTTAAATAGGGCTACAGACACAGACCAAGGTTAATGCAAAAATCACCGCCCCCCCCCCCCCCCGCCCCCCCATCAGTATTCCACTAATAGAAATATATTCACACACACAGAATATAGTTAGCATACAGTCTCGGTCAGCATCCACTTCATTTGGGCTTCTCTGAATAATCCTTATGAAAAGGCTGACCGCAATCTTTCATGTCACTTAAAAAAAGTGCAGAAATTAACATTTGCTCTCAGTTAACTGAAAATAAGATATATTCACCTAGATATAAAACAAAAGTGTGATATTAGATGCTATCCGATGAGTTTGATCCAGGTTAAATATTTCATGCAGCCAGACTGTGTTTGGAAACACCCTCGTGACAGAATGCAGGGGTATTTTTAAGATGTAAACAACACTCAAGAAACGTCTAAAGACTAGAAGTTAAAACATACCCAGAACAGAGAACTCAAGTATACTGACCCATAATAAATTGAAGTATAAATAAAGAAAACAGCAATATGACTTATTCAGATCACAGCAAATGTCATAAACATCACGGCTGGGTGACGTACATTCGAACTTCTAGTTCGCTAAGACATTACCAGTAAGACATCAACCTTCAGGTGTCTTAGCTGAGGCGTTAGAGCTCTGTATGCCGCGTTTGCTCAGATCTACGTCTCACACTGGCTTTATTCAGCAAAACAGCAGTCGCTGTCTGTCATAATGACAGCGTCCTCCCTGACATGTGAATCAATGAGCAGAAATGAGGTCTCGTTCAATTAGCATCGAGGTCCTATTCAATTATCTTTCGCTTCTGCATCATGATCGAAATCGCAAATTCAGCCATGCAGCTCTTAGCTCCTGTGCAGTTGTGTATAGTGATGCAGATTTTCTCCTACAGTGAGACCTCCTTTCTGCAACCAAGGAGCATTAATGTAATGGCTCAAATTAGCCAGAGTCAAACCAAACTGCTTTATTGCATGAGAAAGCCTGTTAAGGCAAACAGGACCAGAACAGAAGGGCCCCCATGCCGGGTAATGATTGTTACAGGAATTCCAGACTTACACAGTGAAACTATGTAAAGCATCTGCAATGATGAGAGAGGGAATTTCAGCCCCTTCTAATGTTGCATAATATATCAGCACTGGCTGCGTGATGCCTGTAACACCTGCGTCACTTTCGCTAAGCGTCTGATAAACACATAACATAAATATAAGGCGAAACAGAAAGCCTGTAGGTGTAAGCGACCTTAGTAGAGCTGCGACTGCACACCTCGCGAGGTTTCTAACCTCCATAAATGAATGAAATGCAATGATGGATGACAGACTGCAATGAATGAAACAGAATTACTTTCAGTCAATCTAACCAGTTGGTTTGGCCGCATGCCACAAACAAATCCGAGTCCTTCCGTCTGTCCATCCATCCATCCATCTTCTAACCGCTTATCGCAGTCAGGGTTTGGGGAAAGCAGCTTAAATTCGCACAGGCAGATGTCATTCCCACCACAAATGAAAGCAAAGTACATGAACATTTTAATATATCTTCAGCAAACCCTCCAAACACCCAAGCTAACAAAGATCGCTCATTTTTCCCATGATCATTATTATTATGTATTAGAGGAGACCATAATGCACTGGCAGAGTATGCTTGTATAATGGCTATTACTCCTGTGTTTTCCAGATAACCTGCCATCTGTTCATTGCAGTCTCAGCCAGAGTGAAAAATATCCTGCAATTTCTGCTTCTGGATGACAGCAATAACAAACAGCGTTAGGATGGAGGAGGATGACTGGGATCTGGAGTGGGGGGTCAGGGGGCTACACCCCCAACAGCATGTGTCTGACACCTACAGAAAAATTCTGACTGCAGGCCACATGGGGGCGTGTGACTTACAGACAGATATCAGTCATTTCTTCTTCAACAAAGTAGCTACGGCATCAGTGAGATGAGGAGACCACACAAGACTGCAACCAGACAGCTTCTGCTTTTCTTATAGATGGCACCAGCCCCCCATAAGGGGAAAGAAACTAAGAGTTTCAGCACTTAATAAAATTTAACACAAAAAGAAACACTGATGCTCGACTATTTGAGGATTTTCAGTCTCATCCATGGCAGCACAGGGCATACGGCAGGGTGCAGGGGACCAGACAACGGGTACAGAACAGGGCACAGGGCACAGAGTATAGGGCAGGGGACAGGGCATACGGCAGGGTGCAGGGGACCGGACAACGGGTACAGAACAGGGCACAGAGTATAGGGCAGGGCACAGGGCATACGGCAGGGTGCAGGGGACCGGACAACGGGTACAGAACAGGGCACAGGGCACAGAGTATAGGACAGGGCACAGGGCATACGGCAGGGTGCAGGGGACCGGACAACGGGTACAGAACAGGGCACAGAGTATAGGGCAGGGCACAGGGCATACGGCAGGGTGCAGGGGACCGGACAACGGGTACAGAACAGGGCACAGGGCACAGAGTATAGGACAGGGCACAGGGCATACGGCAGGGTGCAGGGGACCGGACAACGGGTACAGAACAGGGCACAGAGTATAGGACAGGGCACAGGGTATACGGCAGGGTGCAGGGGACCGGAAAATGGGTACAGAACAGGGCACAGGGCACAGAGTATAGGGCAGGGCACAGGGCATACGGCAGGGTGCAGGGGACCGGACAACGGGTACAGAACAGGGCACAGGGCACAGAGTATAGGGCAGGGGACAGGGCATACGGCAGGGTGCAGGGGACCAGACAACGGGTACAGAACAGGGCACAGGGCACAGAGTATAGGGCAGGGCACAGAGTATAGGGCAGGGGACAGGGCACAGGGCATACGGCAGGGTGCAGGGGACCAGACAACGGGTACAGAACAGGGCACAGAGTATAGGGCAGGGGACATGGCATACGGCAGGGTGCAGGGGACCAGACAACGGGTACAGAACAGGGCACAGGGCACAGAGTATAGGGTAGGGGGCAGGGCACAGGGCATACGGCAGGGTG
Source organism: Brienomyrus brachyistius (assembly GCF_023856365.1). Taxonomy (NCBI): domain Eukaryota; kingdom Metazoa; phylum Chordata; class Actinopteri; order Osteoglossiformes; family Mormyridae; genus Brienomyrus; species Brienomyrus brachyistius. The sequence continues at coordinate 360,711 of NW_026042336.1, read as the reverse complement.
CAGGGGACCGGACAACGGGTACAGAACAGGGCACAGAGTATAGGGCAGGGCACAGGGCATACGGCAGGGTGCAGGGGACCGGACAACGGGTACAGAACAGGGCACAGAGTATAGAGCAGGGCACAGGGCATACGGCAGGGTGCAGGGGACCGGACAACGGGTACAGAACAGGGCACAGAGTATAGAGCAGGGCACAGGGCATACGGCAGGGTGCAGGGGACCGGACAACGGGTACAGAACAGGGCACAGAGTATAGGGCAGGGGACAGGGCACAGGGCATACGGCAGGGTGCAGGGGACCGGACAATGGGTACAGAACAGGGCATAGAGTATAGAGCAGGGCACAGGGCATACGGCAGGGTGCAGGGGACCGGACAACGGGTACAGAACAGGGCACAGAGTATAGGACAGGGCACAGGGCATACGGCAGGGTGCAGGGGACCGGACAACGGGTACAGAACAGGGCACAGAGTATAGAGCAGGGCACAGGGCATACGGCAGGGTGCAGGGGACCGGACAACGGGTACAGAACAGGGCACAGAGTATAGGGCAGGGGACAGGGCACAGGGCATACGGCAGGGTGCAGGGGACCGGACAATGGGTACAGAACAGGGCATAGAGTATAGAGCAGGGCACAGGGCATACGGCAGGGTGCAGGGGACCGGACAACGGGTACAGAACAGGGCACAGAGTATAGGGCAGGGGACAGGGCACAGGGCATACGGCAGGGTGCAGGGGACCGGACAACGGGTACAGAACAGGGCACAGAGTATAGAGCAGGGCACAGGGCATACGGCAGGGTGCAGGGGACCGGACAACGGGTACAGAACAGGGCACAGAGTATAGGGCAGGGGACAGGGCACAGGGCATACGGCAGGGTGCAGGGGACCGGACAATGGGTACAGAACAGGGCATAGAGTATAGAGCAGGGCACAGGGCATACGGCAGGGTGCAGGGGACCGGACAACGGGTACAGAACAGGGCACAGAGTATAGGGCAGGAGACAGGGCACAGGGTATACGGCAGGGTGCAGAGGACCGGACAACGGGTACAGAACAGGGCACAGGGCACAGAGTATAGGGCAAGGGACAGGGCACAGGGCATACGGCAGGGTGCAGGGGACCGGACAACGGGTACAGAACAGGGCACAGGGCACAGAGTATAGGGCAGGGGACAGGGCACAGGGCACAGAGTATAGGGCAGGGGACAGGGCACAGGGCACAGAGTATAGGGCAGGGGACAGGGCACAGGGCACAGAGTATAGGGCAGGGGACAGGGCACAGGGCACAGAGTATAGGGCAGGGGACAGGGCACAGGGCACAGAGTATAGGGCAGGGGACAGGGCACAGGGCACAGAGTATAGGGCAGGGGACAGGGCACAGGGCACAGAGTATAGGGCAGGGGACAGGGCACAGGGCACAGAGTATAGGGCAGGGGACAGGGGACAGGGCACAGAGTATAGGGCAGGGGACAGGGCACAGGGCACAGAGTATAGGGCAGGGGACAGGGCACAGGGCACAGAGTATAGGGCAGGGGACAGGGCACAGGGCACAGAGTATAGGGCAGGGGACAGGGCACAGGGCACAGAGTATAGGGCAGGGGACAGGGCACAGGGCATTCAGCAGGGTGCAGGGGACTGGACAACGGGTACAGAATAAAAATGCATCAAAATGCCTTAATACCGTCTTTAATATTCTTGCTTATTTATTCACAATGTCCAATCAACAATGTATTAAAATATAAAGTGATTCACAGATTGCTTCTTAAACACCTTATGTCTGGAAAAGTCTAGCTAGTAAGGGAAGATTGGCAGTAGTACGGCAAGCGAAATGAGTCAAAATACAAAAACATGGAACAGAAATCAAAGCATAATGTAGGAATATCTCATCCACTAGAGAAATCAGAGCAAGTAATGAAACAAAACATTAAAGCTGGTGGAAAAACATGACCTTTACTGCAAAATTGACCTTTTATTAAACTGTTCATTTTGAATCTTTCATTAATTTTGGGACATTCGGAAATGCTTAACACTGAAATAAGAGGAGCCGTACTCCATCAAGGTGCAGTTTGGTCATAAGGAGGCGGAGCTGGGCTCCATCATGGTGCAGTTTGGTCATAAGGAGGCGGAGCTGAGCTCCACTGGGCCCTATATATATTTAAATGCATGTGTTACAGTAACTTTCTTTTGACCATAAACTTTATTTGATCAGCTGTATTTGACATTTTTCTCCAATGCTGTTTTAGTTCGGTGCTTAAGAAATGTGATGGTCAAAATTGACTTTATTGAGTTTATTGCACTGTTGTTATTGTTACCATTTCCTGTACTAGTAATTTGTTCAGAATGTATATCTCCCATATCATGGTCTAGCGTACAGCACTACTTTTACACAAGCATTTAGTTATGAAGAGTACTATTCAGATTGACTGTAAAGTGTTTTATTTTTCATTAACTCTGACACTTTTTCAGAATTTTTGTTTGTGCTAGTTTTTTGTTGAGAGTAATGCTCTGGCTCTTATCACAATTTCAACTTTCAGTTTCAAAACATTTTAAGAGAAATACCTTGGCAGAAAGCAGCTTATGTCACTGGGACTGAGTCTGATGGGAATTTGGTTCTTCGCAAATCTGCATTGACTCTCTTCTCCGCTTTGAGGACTGGGTTAGTCCTGGAAGGAGCCTCACCACACAGGCAGACCACAATGGAAGGAATTTGGAGGTGATGGTCAGTTGGGGTACGGTACCTATGGAAGCCTTTAAAATGGAACATGACTGGTCAGTGCATGGGGTTGACATAAATCCTGACTGGTCTGACGAGAGGCAGGTAGGCAGGTCTGGATAGAAAAGAAGAGGTGGCCCCATCACGACTCCTAAATCTCTATCTGTCTCCGTTATGTTTACTGCCAAGCAGGTGGTCAAGGCTATATAATGGCTTTCATAAGCCTATTATGGGGTCAGAGAACGCACTGTCCATACGGCCATCGGTGGCAGCTCTACCACGGGCCACATTCAGAAATTACTGCCTCCTTCTTCAATAAACTTGGAGCACTGGGCCTCTGGAGCACTGAAGGGGGAGGGGTTACACTAATGAGGATTTAATGACCCCCCCCCATCATAAGCGAAGCCCCATGTCTTAGAGAGGTGTGGAGTCCATTACCGGTATTCCATATCCTGTCCTGTTTCTGGACAGGAAGTGGAGTGCTATCTTACTCCAGCTAGAATAAAAGCCAGAAGAATGTAACTGAACTGATATCACAATGTACACAGTGTTTCATTATTAAAATAGGCTATTTTAACTTAGTTTGACATTGTGTAGGTGTATGCTGCAGCTATACTGTTGTAATGGACTATTGATGTTGTTCCCTCAGGACAAACAGTGGAAATTCACAGGAGTTAATCAAGGACATGAACCTCATTTAAAAATCTGCCCTGTGAGAAGCCATTCATTACTCGTCAGATGTGGAATTACAGCATTTTTCTCCTTTCATTACTACAGCATATAAAGGCTTAACAGTAGCCGAACCCCCTGCTGGCCACAAACAGTCACTACACTAAATATTAAATAAACATTTTTCTTAAGTTCTGTTAACCAGCTACTTAGCTATGAGCTCCTGACTCTACTTACTATCTATTTATTTAGTTTTTGAGAAATCGGGGGGGGGGGGCTGGTCATTTTTAAGTTGGGCCCCGAATTAACCAACCATGCCACTACCTCATACTACAGTGATCCTAACAGGAAACTGCCTCTTAACAGGAAGCCCAAAGTTGCACTACTGCCCCCTACCTGCACAGCAGCATCAGGCACCCTCACAGGGGTCTCTGATTGTGCCACCAAGAATGACCTAACAAAGAAACACACCACTGGCCTTAACATCCCCAAGCAGCTCTGTAATCAACTGCTGACACCAATCTAGTGCCTTCCCTGGGGGGACCCTGTGGTGGGTCCGCCCCCCTCCCCCAGGCTGAAATACAAGTCTGTGGGTGTTTCCTTAAGTATTGATAATGCCCCTATCTCTGAATAAAACCCTCTACTCGGAATGGTCCGTGTCATGCGGTCATGTGACAGTGTCACCTTGACCTAATCCTACACTCATAGGCAGAAAGTATATATTTGGTTGCATCATATCCAAACAAACTGAAATGCTTTAATGTGTGCTACTCTAAACTCATAGAAGACATCTAGAAGGCTTTCTGTGTTTTTGTTGACGAGGGCTCTAGCAATAAAATTGTTCTCCGGTTCTTTCAATTTGACACACAAAGGTCAGTGATAATTTCTTAATATTTTAATTTCGAATGATTTTTTCCCCCCCTATGCCATTATATTAGCATCTTAGTATCACATAGGGATTCACTCACTACAAACATCTATTCAGCTGGTTGCTAAGGCAATACAAGCATGTTTTGTTCCTTCTATGAAGATAATAACGATGGGCCCTTTCTGAGCAGGGAGACAGCGCCCCACAGAGGCTCGAGATACAGGATGGCAGAGAAGGACACCAAACCCATTCTGGAAAAGCCTGTGAGAAACACATACAGTCGAACCTCGTTACTACGTACCCCGGATACAACGTTTTCACCTTTTCAACGTACAGGTTTCTAATTCCCGTTTTTAGTCTATGTATTATTCTAATAGCAGCCATTGTTTACAGCGTACACCCTTACAGCGTAAACTTCGATACAACATACAAATTTCTAGAGAAAATACGAAAACTAACCACCGTTACAACGTACAGTGCTCTCCCCGCCCACCACAACTTGTATCGCTACATCTACCTGTATCTACCGGATCTTCGCCCGACAATGCACATTTGTCTATTGCGTTGCTTGGCTATTGTGTTGATTTAATTTGACCAATATTTCATTAATATTTCAGGTCAAATGCCAATTTGGATGCCAATGTTTATTTAAAAAATCCATTTTGACCAGCCGTTGTGTATTTTCGTTGGCGTTTATCGCCGGATCTTGAAAATAACCATAAAGCCCAGATACATGTACACAAAGGACGATACATCGATCTTATCTATCAACATCATTGCTCGTATGAGGGGCTTGGAAAAGACTGTTAGCATCAGCAATATTAATTTATATAATTCCTGTCATGGAACACTCTCTATACACAGAAGTTCTGCAGCTGTCTGAAGGATTTAAAGCTATAATCTCAAGGATGAAGGGTATCTGCGTAAGAGGTAAGCTCTCCTGATAGCTTAAAATCCATCGGAATGTGACATGACTTGATAATGGTGCATTAACGTTGGATGGATATCACTGACACACTTTAGGAACTTAAGCTGTGGTTGAATAGTCTTTATTTTGCATAGGAAGGTTTCTGAGTGAGATGAGCTAGAAGCGTCTAAGTGGCAGCTGTAACGGTGCAGGAGGGAAAAAGGTGACTGTCCACTAGTGGCTCCAAGACAAAAAGGAGTTTATTGAAGAAACTGAACAAACGGGGGGAAAGTATAAAACAAAAGGACCACGAGGAGTCAAAAAACATGCGGGGAAAAACACTGAATTCATTATAGACAAAGAAATTAAGCACAACTAAGGAACAAGGGAAGACTGGGAACCAGGTAACCCAGGGAGCCGAACCTAGAAACAGAGCGACGACACCCAGCTACATTCACAGATCCACATACAGCGACTGACTGGAAAACAGAGCAGGAACTTAAATACACACAAGGCTAACAAGACGCGACGCAGGACAGGTGAGAATAATACATAAATAACCAATGAATGAAAGCGCAGGGAACCTGGGCAATACATTAGGAAAAAGCGCAAAGACAGAGGAGGGAACCAGAGAGTCACCTGCAGCACCACCTGCTGGCCAAGCAAGGAAGAGACATGAAGGGCTGGGATGGAAGAGTGCTGATCCTGACAGGCAGCCAAAACAAGAGCTGTTGAAATTCTCTAAAAGGTGCTTCAATGCTTCCTTTCTTACCGCCTTTAGCATAGGGACCATCCTTTACAGAACTGCCATCCCACAATTCCCTGCTGCGGCAACATTTAAAGTAAGGGGCCGTCGGCATGGATCGTAACAGATCATAATCAGCATATTAACCATAAAACAGAAGCTTGTCTTTGATAAAAAGAGAGATATGAAATGTTTTTAATCAGATGATCGTTGAATTTAGCATGTTTGAAACTGAAGGATGATGATGTGTAGTGGATTTATATGCCTGTCTTAACGTTATGCCTATTTAACAGTTAATTTAACAGTTAATAAATGCATAATTTAACAGTTATTCTCATGCAATAATTGGGATAAATATGTGTGTGACAATCATTTCCTTTCAGTTTTGTGACTGGTAGCCCACATTCCTTCCAAAACTTAAACTGCAACCTTGGTAATGAATATTTTTCACTTGCCCTTTAGACATCAGTACATAGGAATTCTTGCTTGTGCCATCCAGTCAGGGAAGTTAAACGTGTAACTGGATTAGATGGCACAAAAGAAAACAAAGGCACTCACAAAACATCAAAGGACTTAACTATGAACTGCAGAGATACAGTATATATTTGTGGAATAAGTCCTAAATAAACAGTAGAAGTTGCCGAAACTGAAAATATGGCTAACTAAAGTATAAATATATGAAATAATCCATCCATTTTGTGTAACTACTTATCACATTCAGGGTTACAGGGGGTCTGGAGCCTATCCTGGAGGGAATGGGCAAAAGGCAGGAAATAACCCAGGATGGGGTCCCAACCCATCGCAGGGCACACTCACAGAGTATTTATACCTACAGACAATCTGGTAACTCCAATTAACCTCAGCATGTCTTTGGACTGTGGGGAGATACTGGAGTACCCAAAGGAAACCCCACGATGACACGGGGAGAACATGCCAACTCCACACACGTGGAGCCATGGCGGAGACTCGAACCCTGGTCCCAGAGGTGTGAGGCAACAGTGTACTGCACCGCACTGCATTTGTGAATTTGGAGTATTATTCACCTGTCCAGTAAAGTGTACTGCATATTTATGAGGTTGGAGTATTATTATTCTGGCCAGTAAAGTTTTCTATGCTTTTATGAGGTTGGAGTATTATCGCTATATTCAATTGAGTGCATTTACCAGGTTAGAGTATTACTGCAGGTACTGCAGCAAAACCATCTGTAATTAAATATAGAACACCCCATAATGCCCCCCCCCCCCCCCACTCTGCTTATCCATGCCGCTCCCCTATGTCCTCCGTCCTTAATGTGAGCTATGGGGCAGGTTTAATTTAAACAGAAAATTAATTAAATGTTAACAACAAGGGTGTCGTCTGAGAGGGAATTCTGCCATAACAAGCTTGCATGTGAAACCCTTCAAACATCTGCTTGCTTTGGTGCTTCTTTGGAATAACAAGACGAACTAAATATGAAAATGGTGACGTTGTGTGTGGCTCCACACGTTAGGGCTCTGGGCCCGTGATCGTAAAGTCGCCGGTTCAAATCCAGTGTTTGGCAGTGTGACGATGTTTTAGGCCTTTGAGCAAAACCCTTAACCCCCAGCTCCAGGGGTGCTATGTCATGGCTGATCATGCGGCGTCACTCTCAAGCTCGCTCTCACCTGTCTCTGCGTGTCTCACGGAGAGCAAGACCACGTAGGCGAAAAGACAATTTCTCAACAGGGATCATTATCCTATATAAATATTGAAGATATGTAGTTGCATAACAGAGTGTCGAAATGCCTGCGACGTTTTCTGTCCACCGTGAAGAAAAGTCTCTTTATTGGTCACAGGCCATGATGAGCAAACCCATTTACAGACTGAGGGGGTGCTCTGGTGACATCTAACTGCTCAATTACTTACATCTCAGTGATGTTTGACAGAAAGGCCCCTGCATCATGCACAGCACACTGCACAAACACAGTCCTGGAAATTACTTCAGATCCACTCGGACAATCCTTCTCTTCCTCAAACGCTAAGCCCAATCTGTAGAGAGCCCGAACCCCCGCACACATCATTTCTAAAATCATCGATTTCTCACTTCACACACGTGCATTTGGTCATTTATAAACTGTGAGAAAATAAAAGCAATTTTTAAAATAAAGCAATAAGAATGTACTGTACAAAGGTTCAGGAGTAGCCTAAATATATATATTCGGTTATGAAAATGTATATTGTTGCTTACGGTCGTGTCTTCTAATTTAAGCTTGAACAAATGAATTTATTATTTAGGATCATTTTAAAAAAAGGAAAATATTCAGTTGGCAAATTGAAGTGTAGAGAAGAGAGCGACACAAGAAAAGGGCCGGTGTGAATGCAAGTTTTTGGGATGACCTTTAGGTCTGTTCAAACGCAGGACTCTTCAGCCAATCAGTCACAGTGGCCCTTTCTGGGTAAGACTGCCCAGGCCTGGCATAACCTAAAGATGTGTGTGTCCCATGTGGGACCCAAATGGTATATCCTCATAAAACTATTTCAACATTATAAAGCATTACAAGTTACAGAATTATTAATTAAACTTTACGCTTGGGTAATTACGAGCTGCGAATGAACGGGACGCCTTCTTTCAATATGCAATTAATATGCAAACTTTGCTCTGTGCATAGCTGACCTTTTTCAAACGTTTCACGTCGCGAAAAGGTCAGACGCCGAGAAAAGTACAGAAGCGACAGCTTTCACCTTCTCGGCCACTTTCCGCTGCTAATGTAAATTCCTGAGCGCATTTACAGACGTACAAATATATTACAAGAAGCATGAAACACGGGCTGAAATCAAGCTTTATTTGAAAAGTGCACGAGAAAAAGTACATTGGGCTATGTCTGTCATCACGTATCCCACGATGCTCTGCTTTTTAAAACACATGCACTTACAGAGGTAAGAGTGAAGTTTGGGGTCTGAGACGTAGGGTGGGGTGTTTTTCAGGGGTATACAAATCCACCCATTGACATATTGAGACATGGACACAAGACATAAAAACGACCAAATACCATTAAAAGTACAAATGTGAAATGGAGAATTTTAAAACACCAATTCAGCTAAACCACTACAGTATTCCACATGTATCCCTGCAGTGGCACAGGTATGACGTCTAATATCACCCACTGGTTTTCGGTTTAGTGCTTTGGATTAGCAAGACCCCTCTAGGAAAATGTGAAAACCCAGTAAAATGTCATCAGCAGGTAGCAGGACATCATTAATCGTCTAGTAGGACTGGGAACCAGGCATTACTTCAGCACTAAAGCCAGCTGATCATATCCTGGAGCTCAATAGAAACTCGCCCTTTTCTCATGTAGAGAATTCCCTGCAGTTACTCTGTCTTGGCTTGTCATTCTCTTCTGAGTGAGAAATAATTTGCTTTGTCATGATATCATCGATCTGCTCATCTCCTGCTTGTCACAGGTTACACCAGTTATTAATCATTTGCTTGTTACTCTTAGCAGTCTTTACGAAAATGTCCACCTTCTTTCATAGACATCACATCTCTGTCATCGGCCTGTCAGATGCGCCGTCTGAACCAGTAAGAAATCATTTGCATCTCTTTGGCTCATCATTCATACATCTCCGTCGAGTTGCATTCCTAATACTGATGACAATTTGTTTTATGAAATTGTGGAATTATCGAAATCTGGAGATTTAATTAAAGTAAAAATAATAGTTTTTATTATTCAGTTTCTTAAATTACATGATGGTTACTTTAATTTATTTACTGTATAGCGATACTGCTGTATTTCTGTACTTAACTATGGGAAAATATGACTGGTTGTATCAAAAGTCTGAATATGTATCAGGGCCAAGAAAAGATCAGTCAATGCTAGTTATTGAATACCTGTCTAATGGCAAATTAGAAGTTTTCAGGAGAAGCAGTTAGCATATAGATGTCTTTTGAAAGGAGTTTGTAGGATATGGCCGCCATGTCAGCGCCCAAGGAAGACAGAACAGATAAGTGGTGTGATCTGAAGAGTTGCAATTAGACTTAGTGTGAAGTAACTGGAAATCCAGTTTATTATGCCTCTCTCCTTACTGGGAACCTGAAATCCAGTGTGTGATGCCTCTCTGCTTACTGGGAACCTGAAATCCAGTGTGTGATGCCTCTCTCCTTACTGGGAACCTGAAATCCAGCATGTGATGCCTCTCTCCTTACTGGGTACCTGAAATCCAGTGTGTGATGCCTCTCTGCTTACTGGGAACCTGAAATCCAGTGTGTGATGCCTCTCTCCTTACTGGGAACCTGAAATCCAGCGTGTGATGCCTCTCCGCTTACTGGGAACCTGAAATTATTTCCCCCTTAGCTCCGCAGCTCACATCACAATGATTATCTGTCTGAGAAATGATGAAAAACAGCTGAAATTCATTTCCAGTTATTAGATTTTTTTTAAAAAAAACCCTGTTTACAGTCCTACATGCCTTCAATATATAAGGAAACATGCTGTTTTTTATTGAGCAGATGCCATTTCTGTTAAAAAGTCAAACAGTTTAACAGTAAATCACAAAGGTGTAAAATAGCAGACCTTGAAGGAAAATCCATCAGGTTATGGGTTCATGCCCAAACTCTCTGTCATACTTACAGTATACACCTTTTACCAGCTTCTGCTGTTTTTCTTTCCGTGTCCCTGTGATTTAATATACGTGATATTTTGTATAAATACCGCATCCTTGGTAACTGTCTGAACTATCAAGGGTGCCACCTGCTGGCAGGCCTGTAGAAAAGCCTGTTTAATAATCATGCATAAGAGGTATTTTCGATAAGTAAAGCCATTATTTTTTAAATTACACTGTTTGGAGCATCATTGTAAGCTAATGCAACTGCTGGGATTAAGCATTATTATTTGTCCAGAATTACTTCATTTTTACTGTATTGTAACATTATTACAGACAGGGTCATACATTAAACATCAGTTATACAGGCAAATAATCCAAGATTGGACCTTTTTATTGATGCATACTCATGTACATCACATTTATCCCAGCAAATCTTATTGGCTGTCGTCACGAATCATCATATAGTTCCTGGAGAATCAACATTAGCCACAGAGATGTCTCATTTAGCCTTTCGGAATAGCAGAGTCTGTCTTTGTTAGGGTGATCCGATAATCCATGTCAGGGAGGACACATTGAACTATGACAGGATTTTTAAAATACCATTTTAATTAAAAGAGCCTGGATCTCAGTTAAGTGCGGAGTTCTTGCTGCGTGCTGATTGGTCAGTCTCCTATAATCATGCATATGCCACTAATGTTAATGTCTAACAGCTGGATGAGTTTTTCAATCAAAGCAGTCAAAGTACAAGAAGACATGAGCTGTTTAGCCAAGCACAGGTGCCTTTCAGTTTTAACGTAGTTTGTAAAACCTGGAGTAGCTTGAAGTGTCCTTCCTGACATGGATTACCTGGTCCACTAGTTTGAGCCTGGCTTTGGCAGAACAGTCACATGTCTGTGGGACTGTGAGCAAGGCCCTTAACCCCCAGCTCCAGGGGTGCCACACAATGGGTGACCCTGTGCTGTGACCCCCCCAAAGCTATGAAGAGCAAGATGGGGTAGACGCAGAGACAAAATCCTATACATGTTCTGATGCGTAAAACCATGGTTCTGTACTTTCTTTTTCATGACTGTATGTGTGCGTGATTTCTATGTACTACCAATATTCACATTTAAATAGTAACGTGTATGTGCAATTAATGTACACAATTATAAAGACTATAATAACATTTATTTACAACATACCAGCCAGGTGCAGGCCACAGACTAATGGGTATTCAGTCAAGAAACGTCTCTAATTCTTTTTTGATACATACAAAATAATTTTTCGTCTATGTGTAATGGTTATAAAATAAAGTATATCAAAAGCACGTTGTCAAACTTATTACTTATTTGGCCTTCAGCCGTCAAACTTTCAACGTGAGCAGAGGGTCCGGAGCAAGGAAAGAAAAATAAAAGACCCAAAAGAACCGCCTGCTATCCTGTTTAACAGGCCGTCTTACGTCTTCACTTATTAAAACAAGGTGCGGAACTGATGAAGGAAAAGAGAAATGAATATCAGTCTGTTATCCTGTTTAACTTGCTCCTGTTTTTCCATGTTCCTTATTCGCTTCACCTGGTGCCTCAACTCACAAATTCCTGTGTTGATTTTTTTCTTATAGCCGACACCTGGGCCCCTTGATGTACAACAGCGTCTGTGGAACAGAACAAAAACAAAATAATCACATTCACAAGAGACAGCAGGAAATACAATACAATATCCATAATACTCCGATTAAATCATGCAATCAGCAAGCAATCAGGCTGTGACTAAAGTTTATAAACACAATTTATAAATCAGATAATGGAATATTAAGGTTGGGAAAAAAAAAAAAAAAACGTTTTACTGCCTTGAGGAGATTTTTAAAGGCAGACAGCCGGTTATAAAACAGGGATGGTTTGAATTTTTTGAAGCGAGTTGACAGGGGTAGGGCTGGGTAATATGACAAAATATTTCATGATTTATTTTTTCATACAAAACAATATCAGTGTTTATCGCAACACAATTCAAATCATTACTTCTTTGTTTCGCAGTTGTATTTTAGCTTAAACTTCCCTTAGAATTGCCCTTGAACAGTCACAGCACAGGGTGACAAATTGGCTTTTTTACCAAAGTCATATACTGCAAGCTTTATATATCAATATATAACGCATATTAACACTCATGTGCAAACTATATTAAATGTATGTGTCATTAGTGATATATGTTCTTCATTCTTGTAAAATACTGTACATGAGTTAAACCACTCCGTAATGTCTTCTTAAGTACTCAAAGACTTCCAATACGGTTAAGGTCAAGACTGTGTCGTAGCCAATTCATATGTGGAAATGATTCCTCGTGCTCCCTGAACCGCTCTGACAGTTTGAGCCCGATGAATCTTGGCATTCTCGTCCTGGAATACGCCAATCCCATTAGGGAAGGAAAACTCCATTGATGGGATAACCTGGCCATTCAGGAGATTCAGGTACTCAGCTGACTTCACTTTAGTGCTGCATAACGCAGCTGAGCCGTAATAATGATCCAATCAATGGCTTTTAAGTATTTGCTGATTTAAATTCAAATAGTGTTGTTATCGCTGTCAGGCGGGATAGAGCGATAGAAAACCGGGTGCAGGGAAATGTGTTAGATGTTCTGGCATTTTCTTTAATTGATTTTTTTGTTTTATAGCTGATCTCATTTTCTTTCTCAAAGGTACAGGTAAGCATATTCATTTCCAATATAAAAAATAATTCCTCTTACAGGTTTCAACTGAATGTCTAATGTAAATTATTTCCATGTATCCAATGTATTTTAATGGTCCAAAGCCTTTTAACTTCAGAATTTTTACTTCTAATTTACAGCAAATAATATTCAACTTACTCATCACCACTTACGTAGCATTATACACCCAATAACCGACAATAACTAAGTACTATCTCAATTGTAAATAATACACATTCAAGTAAGAACCAACCTACCAACGATGCCCACCATTCCAAACGGCCTGTACGGAGCTCATTGGACATCCCGGTGGCGAATTTGCGTTTTGCTGGGTGGTTTGGGAAGATAAATTAATATTCTTGAGAAAAGCGCACCCTGATTTGCCAGTGAATAACTTAGACCAGAGGTAACAGGCGGACCACGGTCCAGGTCCGGATCCAGAAGCTGTCCCATACAGACCTGAACCGATAGCCAACACAGAAAGTTATTTAAAATATGACGGGGCGCTGTCACACCACGTGCCGGACAGGAGATCGCTCAGGCAGCGAGAGCGATCAGGAACAGGCAGGAGGCAGAATTTGGGGTAGACTAGGGGTTTATTAAAATAGGTACGGGCAGGACGGAACACAGGCATTGACAACATCAATGACAGACAAAGGCATCAGGCAAGACGTGGACTTAAAAAGACAGGACTGGTTGAACATAATCAGACACAGCTGGGCACGATCGGGAAAGCACACGTGGATAATCAGGGGGGCGTGGCACACACGAGGATCGGACGAGCAGGGCGTGACAGGCGCTTCTATTTTAACCGACACAGCTTTTGTAGTCTTTTCGGTAGTGGTTTAGCACTAGAACCACAGTTTCCCACGGCAATGAACGTCAAAGGTCTTTAACCTACAAGCAAGACGTAGTTTGGCGTATGCAGCCTTTTTTTGTGCTAATGTATTATTAGTATTAATAGCAGCAGCAAAGCTAACACCCGCAACGAAAAAGCGTAATGTTCCTAATAGAGTGGCTGATCTGTCCTGAAATCGTAAAGCTTTTCAAAGTTTTCAAACACAGTATGTATATTATATAACATGTTGGATAAATAGATGTAATTTATTGGTGACTTCGTGTACATTGAAGTTTCCGCCTTTTAAACAACTATAATGTTTATTATATGAAAAATGTATATACAAATTTAAATGTATGAAACAAAAAATGTATACACACACATTAAATTTTCGTTAGCTGTAAAATACAGTGAAGTGAAATCTCCATTATTTACGTTGCAATATTATTCCACCACTAGGGGGCAATTCTGGACGGAGGAATCTCTTTAATGGCTGTTACCAACAGAAATGTTTGCTGCTACAGTATTCAGCTTTTTGGGTGTCCTACAAAAAGAACTAGATGACTACAAGTAGTTAATGAATGCACACTGCCCATCTAACAAACCAGAAGCCACTTTTTGAAATGTAAATTTTGTTATTGAAACATTTTGTTGGATTGCACTCTAGGTTTAATGGAAGAAACTGTGGATTACATGTATCTCCTGAAAATCTTCATAGTCTTTGTGGAGACAATGATCTTCAAATTCACTTTGAGGTCTTGCAGAGACAAAATGAACTTGCTCCACCAGTCAGCTGGGTTACTGCCATGGAGAATTATATTGCATTCAAAAGTGTATCAGGTCTATAAGGTAATTCTGCTAACAAATCGTACAAAGCTCTCAAAATTATTTTGGTTTTCAGACAACAAATAACATTTTTTCCACCCATTGTTCTCCAAATAAGACATTTATTTAAACGTTAAACTTTTAAGCACTGGTTGCCTTTACATAAAGTCTGTAAAATAAAAATGTAAATGTATACAAAAATAATTTAAGCATATTCAATAAGAACACTTTGGCCATTATACACATTGCTGTGTATAGAGCCATTAAACTGCCCCCTTAAAGCTTTTTACTGCCAAACAAAGCTGTCAGGTCAAAAATCACACTGTTAAAAATGAAGTATAAAAGAATACAAAAATAACTTCTAACAACTTATAACACTTATTCAATAAGATTATAGAACAACATAATCATTACATTGCAATTCAATCACCAGAGGTGGCGTGGAGTACAATAATTAACAGCTTGGCTTCAGGGAATGCCAAACCCTTCAGGGAATGCCAAACCCTTCAGGGAATCCCAATGTTATTTAACTGTCCCATTCTGTGTCCCTTCCATGTTTGGCCAGTAGGTGTCATTGGTCATCTCGTCCCACGTGTTGTCAGTCTTTCTTGTCCTCCCCTGTTGTCAGTCTGTAGCGTTTCCCTTGTTCCCTGCCAGCCACTTGTTGAGCACGTGGTTACCTGTAATTTCAATTCATTAACTTACTGTTTGCCATAGGCTTTTAAATACATTATAAATAATTTAAAAAAATAACATAACAAGAGATAATACTATGAATTTCCTCACTGATTAATTGTGTTGCGGGTTGGAACTCAGTATGGAGTCCCCACAAAGATACAGATACCTTATATGTGTGTGTGTGTGTGTGTGTGTGCGTGTAGCAGGGCCGTAGCACATCTTCTTCTTTGTGTTCAGGAATTGCTTCTTGTAGGTTAAGTTAGAATGGTTTTCACAGTTCTTTGGTCTGGAGATCAGGCTGATTAATCACAGTTGATTTTTGTGGGCAATCAACCATATATATATGTACATATATATATGTGTGTGTGTGTGTGTGTGTGTGTGTGTACAGTAGTGTGCAAAAAATTATAAGCAGTCAAAAGAAATTGTGTGATGTCACGATTGTTACGGTTTGTAGCAGCTAATCACTGCTGTTAATAGCAGCTAATAGCTGCTGTCTGTAGCAGCTAAATTACTGTTAATATAACTGCTAATAACATAACAATTTTCCCGTTTTTTTGTGTAATAAAGTATATAATGTAGTAATGTGGTGCGTTTTTGATTCAAATATGTTAGTATGGTATTGGCAAGATATTACTGTATCAGCCTTTATTACATTAAGGGGGAAAATTAGCACATTATTGGCAGTTATTACATTAACGGTAGGTATCATATGTGCCCTTGAGAGGTAAAGTGGGCTATCCCACATGTCAGTCAAAAATGAGTTTAGTGTCCAATATTAATTATTGAGGGTCTATCTATCTTTTAAATATACTGAGATCTGTGCTAACTATGATATTTATCAATTGTAGGGTATAGGCACACTGATTATTTTTTTAAAAATTCAACTTTGGAGCTCATTTTCTCAAAACTTTGTTTTTGTGGGATAGCCCACTTTACCTCTCAAGGGCACATATTATATAGGTCTAATGTACGAAGCATTAACGTTAGACATGATAACCTGGTTACCTACCAGGCAGGTAGATGGGGGCAGGTGGGCGAGGTGCAGCATACTGTACGAAGCGGGGGTGCGCAGGTACTGTGCAGCAGCTGAAGTTCCTCTTGGGCGTAATCATGTCCTGCGCACGGCACCAGCTGCCTTTCTCTGCATTGAAACATTCCACTTTTGCAGTTACTTCGAACCCATCGGAGCCTCCCATCGCAAATAGCAAGCCGTCCACCACTGCGATGCCGAAATAGCTTCTTTGTTGTCTCATGGGAGGCGCAGCGTGCCACTGGTTAATTGCAGGGTCATAAACCTCCATACTCCGCACTGCATGAACCCCGTTGGTACCGCCCACCTGCAAGACACCAATGGTAAGTGATCAATCGGGTACCAAACGGATAAGTAAATATCAGCTTTCTCAAAGTCAGGAACTCTTAAGGAATTATCGCCCTATAATAGCAGGCTGCACAGAACCTCCCATTGTCTATATAGCTACACAAGCTTATAACTAATTTGTGTTCAACATACATGTCAACATAACTGCAGTGAAAAAAGGGAATTTGGGCAACAGAAAACCTGTACAATTCAGCGAAAACTGTCAACCATCAAAAAAATACTTCTTATGATCATATATTTTGCTTTTATTATTATTTTTATTAGTACTAAAAATAATACTTGTGGTCAGACACTGAAAAAAACAACAAACAGAGCAATTATGTCTGGAACTACAGAATATAACTGTAATCAAAAATCTAAGCTTTACTAAGCGTATTCGTTTGCAGGGAGCATATGTGTATTGAGATGGGCCTTCCCAGCAGGTCATTTCATCCACTGAATTCTTTTGTTTGTTTTAAGCGCATTACAATCTGTGACACAGCAGCAGTGACAAAAAATATGAGTCTCAGATATATCTTGAGATTTGACTCCTTTGTTTCAGAGTACAAGAAAGGAATCACTCACCGCATAGATGTTTCCCTGATATGCAGCTACTCCAAGGCCACGTCGGCGAGTGCGCATGGGAGCGATCAAGGTCCATTCGCCCGTGAGAGGATCATAGCACTCCGCAGTGGAAGTGGTCTGAGCTCCATTGCTACCCCCACAAATGTATATCTAGGAAAGATGGTTCACAAGTGATGTGTGTTATGCTGTAAATGATTGGAGATGGAGATCTAGAAAGCGTAAATGTACATTTAGCTAATAGATGTTTAATCCATCCATCTTCCATAAAAGTCTATTCAGTACAGGGTGGTGGTGAACCTGGAACCTACCACAGGAAGCACATGGGCATTGGTAGGGAATTTACAGTTAATTGTGATCATTTCCCTTGTGAACCGCAGCTTAATCAGCTAATTAAGTTCACTAGGTTTGTTTGAATAGGGAAATCTGCAAATTGTTTAGGATTCTGACCCTCCAGGACTGGAATTGGGTAAAGCTCCTACGTTAACACCAGTTATTGTATCTCACAAGTCTTGGGCTGTGGGCAAAATTGCAAAAACACAGAGCTGGACACCACAGCACTGCCCAATGTGCCACTAATGCAGAGCAACAATGCAAGGTCATTTATGTTTTATCTAAACACTGACGTTTACTGAATTAACAATTATGGATTGAAATCAACCATTTGAAGACAAAGCGAGCTACTGAGTATGTAACATAATCAATTTCAAGGGGAAAATGAGGGTAACCACAGTCAGACGCCCTCCTATTAACCTACCTTTCCATTCAGGGTGGTGGCACTGGCATCCTGTCGCTCCTCGTTCATGGGCTGGATGATGGTCCACTCGTTGGCTTTTGGGTCATATCGCTCTACGATATTCAGAGGCGACACGCCTAAACGGCCACCCATCACGTAGATGAAGCCGTTACTTACGGCCACACTGACACTACAGCGGCGCCAGTGCATCGGGGCCATGTGCTGCCATGTCCGTGCGACAGGGTCAAATCTGCGCACAGCATCGGTGAAATTATGGCCATCATAACCCCCAAAACAATACACGAAGCCATTTAAACACACACTGCCATGGCCGGACTGGCGAGTCTCCTGCCCCTGCGTTATATCGACCCAGTGGTCGGCCCGGGTGTCATAGGCTTCAATCCAATTTGTTGTGCGGAAATTCCAGCCACCAATGGCCAATAAGATGTCAGCGGGTAGGCGCGGGCGAATCAGTGGCCTTTCAAAGTCAGATCGTGGACTTTCATTGTCGAGATCATATATCATCTTCAGTACATCAGTGATAATTGGCCTGCACGCTGCATTGGCCTTCACTAGATCGTTGGCTTTGACGATTTTCATGAAGTACTCCGAATCCATACGAGCCATCCGAATCTACACAGGAAACAATGAGAGAATGAGAGAATTCCCATGAGTTCCTTAGTGCTTTCTGTGAATCTCTGGAGATGAGCAATTCCTAACATTAAGGATACAGCAGTAAGTGCAAATTTTAATTTCTTTAGCTGAAGCTATTTACTTTGAAAGTCTCAGATGTGTCAGCTAACACTTGTTTAATGTAAGACATCTGAGTGTTTTGTTTTCCATTATTTGTTACACTCTCCTCCCAGGTGTAATACCTGGAAGCCTTGGTTGTAGACTCATGGGACATGAAAATGGAGGTTCAGTCTCTAGCTACAGTAATAAGGACTTCACTCAATGAGCATTCTATTGTTATATACACAAGTCAATGAGAACATAGTATAACTATACTCACCTTGGGCAATAGGACTGAAATGTGGGCCTCTCGGGTGGCAGGCTCGTGCTCGATCCACCGGAGGATGGCCTCAAACACCACATCCTCTTCTCTGACATTAAGCTCATCCTGCTCTATGATGTCATAAAGTTGTTCAAGACTTATTTCTGGGAACTCGTTTGAGCTGATGGCAACCTCCTTGAAGTTTTTCAAGATGAAGTTGAATGCAGACTGGTGCAGCTCGTTTACACAGTAGACATCGGCGATTTTAAGAAGGCCAATGCAGTTGTTGAGGCAGAGCTGCTCATGCAGGAAATCACAGCAGCGCTGCACGATGCCCAAGACACTGAGATAATCAGCAGCTGCCAGGAGGTTCTCCACATTGTCAGCTGTGATGACCACAGAGTACGTGTAGGCGTACTCTATGACCTGCCTCAATGTTTCTGGGGAAATGCCTGGGAGTTGGTACTCCCGCTTTCCTGAATCACTCCAGTCACTGGCGAACAGAGCCCTGAAACACAATCCAGAAGTGACTCATCTAATAAATATGGGTTTTGCAGGCAAAGTTAAATAAGGGGTTTTCTAAATCTTCTGAACCAGGGACCCCCAAATGGAAATTAAGCAGAGATAAGGTCCCCCTGCTACAGATGATCACATAGGCATCTAAGAACTAGGGACCGGTGGCTTTAATTCTTATTTTTCCAACAGTAGCTCCCCCTTTAATATATTTTACTTGGGCTGGTGGGCAAGTCCCCCGGAATACTTTGTTTTGCCTGTTTGACATGGTCCCCTTTTTATATATTTATACCATTATTATTGTTATCATTATTATTATTATATGTTAAAAGTTAAGGTGGTACACTCATCAGAAATATTTCTGATCAGCACTGACCTACATTAATATAATTTAATATAATGTATATTAATATAAACTTTCTGTCATCCTAGAGCCTTATTGCCAAGGAGAAGTCATTGCTAACGAGAGATAAAAACTGACTCCTTGCTGTTTTCGCATCTTCATATATGGGTCACAGCTACTTACTGGAAGTAGGAGCTACAGCCACACAGAATTACTCTATGGGCGTTGAATTTAACACCGTCTGCGATGAGGACCACGTCACAAAGCTGTCCTGCCAGCCGAAGCTTGTTGAACACTTCAAACGCCGGGGACATCAGTACTCGCTCCATGTCGTGTGCCATCATTATTCAAAAATGTGGATGTCTCGTCTCTTTCTCCTTTTTATACCACTCGAAATGACGTGTACATACGTTCTAATACGCAAAAACCGCACTTTTGCGTCACATTCTGCTAAGATACCGTAACGTTTATTTTTAAATCTATATTTGAGACTCGAAATTGATGGGGGGGGATATATTCTACGCACAATCAGCTGTACAAGAAGAACAAGTGTTTTTAACATCACTTTTGGAAAATGTATACCGTGCTTATCTTAGAATTTAAGTTTTGTATTATGTAAGAATAGTCAAATCACGAATTCCCGAAATAAAAAAAAATAAATAATTTTTTTTTTCATATTTTTTCTCCTCGGCTACGTTTCTAAAAATGAAAAACAAAAACGGTCCTTCACATGTCTGTCAGGAACGAGGTTAAAGTTCGTATCTTATTCCTTAGTTTCCACCTTAGACATAAGCCACTGAGCAACAAATGTCCACAGGACATTATTTTATGGGCTAAATCTGGTCGGCCCGTTGTGGCAATTATTTGGAACAAGAATAGTCCTTGAAAATTGGGCTGGGCGGTCCGTCTGTTTTGGTCCACATTTAGCACAAGGCGGACGTATTTATCGGACCGCTTATATCCCCAATACAGTAATGAAAACGTATTGCAGCAAGTGTGGAATTATCACAATGATTATTGTGCTGTGTACAGTACACTTCACCCAAATCCTGAACACTATTGCATATAATCGATTATATATTATAGAGCAGTTATGTTACAATCAAGGTACAGTGTGCAATATCACTCCATGTGCTATTGACCATTTTCCTGTTTTATGATCTTTTCTTAAGAAATCGTTTTTTTTTTTTTTTTTTTTTGTAATTCCTCACTTCTGCCGACTAACTCCTCCACGTTTAATATATTTCCGTGCAGGTTTTTAAGTTTGTTTTCCTGCAGCTTCGCGGCACCCATCGTTCTTGCGCACCCCCACACAGATGGACGAGTTAAGTTAGAAGTGCATGGGAGTAGCGGTAGGACAGATATTCCGAGGGCGCCCATTGAACGATGTAAGTAATTATTATTTATCGTTAGAATTCTCACTTAACACAGAATGTTGTGTTTGGCTGAAGTTTAAACAGTCGAGCTGAATTGTGGCAAGATAAGCTGAAGCTGTTCGCGTCCGTCGCTAATGCTCGCGCCATGACTAGCCAGCACATAGTGAAATGGCGAATGGATTTGGCGACATTTTCCGTTTGAATTGAGCACAGAGACGTAGGTGGTGTTTTATTTGTGGCCCTGCTTTTACAATGGACGTGTAGCAAAGTGAAGTTGGGATCAGCTTGCGTCTTTTGCAGCTAACATCACACTCGATATAGCCTAGCGCAGTGTATGGTGGAACCGTCATTTTTGGTGTACACAACGCAAGAGCGCACGAGTGTTTTATATATTTATATATATATAAACAATTCCACTCTGGCTGAGTTTTCTTCTTATTCTTTTTCATGCTATACTATATACAAACTTTTTACTTGTACATCTTATAGTTCATTGTGACAATATAAATGGTAGGAGAGAACTACAAAAGCAACGACTGTGGGTTCGGGCTGGGTAGAGGATAACGTTTTCATAGTTGGGATTAGGGTTTTGCCCATAGACATGAATGCAGAGTCCCCATAAAGACATGTAGCACATCTTCTTCTTTGTGTTCAGGAATTGCTTCTTGTAGGTTAATTTAGAATGGCTTTCACTGTTCTTTGGTCTGGAGAACAGGCTGATTAATCACAGTTGAGTTTTGTGGGCAATCAACCATATAAATATGTGTGTGTATATATATATATATATATATATATATATATATATATATATATGTGTGTGTGTGTGTGTGTACAATAGTGTGCAAAACATCATAAGCAGTCAAAAGAAATTGTGTGATGTCACGATTGTTAGGGTCTGTATCAGCTAATCACTGCTGTGTAAACTGTACTGTAAACTACTGTTAATATAACTGCTAATAACATAACAATTTTCCAGTTTTTTTGTGTAATAAAGCCTATAATGTAATAATGTGATGCGTTTTTGATTCAAATATGATATTGGTAAGTTATTACTGTATCAGCCTTTATTACATTAAGGGGGAAAATTAGCACATTATTGGCAGTTATTACATTAATGGTAGACATCATATTATATATGTCTAATGCACGAAGCATTAACGTTAGATATGCTTGTACCACAACTTATTAGGCAAGAGATAAGTTCTATTGCCCATTTTCATTTCAAACCAGCTTAACATTTACAGGATAATTAATTACAAGTTCCGATGTAGGCTACCATTCACACACACAATTGGAAATAATAAAATGCCTGGACAGAGCAGATACAGCCATTGTAGCCTTCGCTCCTGTCTGCTGCTGTGTGCAAATCTCACTGAACCCTTAAAGCTGGAGCAGAAGTGATGTCTCCGACTAATTGCTGGTTGTTAGAGAAGTACTCAGAATAATGAGAAATAAAGTAAGAATTGTGAGGGAAAAAAAATCAGAATTTCGACTTAATAAGTCAGAATTCTGAGATAAATGTGTTTTTTTTTCTACTCCAGATGGCAGAAAACTCTAAAATCAACAAAGCTCAAGAGTCATAATTCAGAATTTGTTCATTTAGATCAGAAACAGCTCTGTGGGATGCTTTTGTCTAATCAGACTGTACCACATGGTTCATATATAACATTCATTTCTGGAGACTGCAACAAATGGGGGATTCTGTAACTGCCCGTTTGTTTGGAAAATTCCAGTCACCCTGAGTGAAAAAGGGTAGAACTCTCCCTCCTGTCCCACTGGCCTATGATTGCCTGATAGGAGGAAGAGACGGTCTATAGGGGAAAGTAACCTTCAGTTTAACTCACAGAAAGACAATAAATAGTAGCACTTAACAAATGAGAGAATATTAATTCACTAGGACCAACTGAGATGAGTAACAGGAAATATAACTGTAAGCTGATAAGAGAAAAAGAAGGTGAAGGGGAAAATGGAGGGAAATTTGCTGCTTCTGATTGGATGCATGCATGCAGGTCAGCTGATCCACCTGAATGTTTCCAACTCCAAAATCGAAATCGGTGATGAAGGGTCAGTAGATTGGCTAAGTGCTGGAACCAGAAGCAGAAGCTGGCTTTCATGCTCAGGAGGGTCCTGTGGCATGAAACCTAAGCCAGTTCTTTACGGATATGATGCTCCTTTAGGGGGTGCCATAGACATTCGGTCTGCATATATATTATGTTTTATCAGTGTTTCTTGTGGACCCCAGCACCAGCTGTCTGGCAAGGAGCAAAAACGTGGACGGACTGGGGGTTCCTGTGGATCAGGTCGAAGAACATTGTTCTGTATTGTTTTTGTTAAATGACTGATATTCAGAATGTATTTTTGGGGCTTTGGCTGCATCTTGGTTATAATGTTTAATTGAGATATGAATTAATATGGAGAACACCACACACACGGCACAAATTCTATGAAGATACTACTCATAAAATTAATGTGATAACACATGTGATAAAAATACAAATATAAGGTCTTTATTTGTATGAATTCACATATCTAACACATATGTCCCCAACAACCGTAGCCAGATATTAAATCCGTTCTAGAAGAGCACACTCATTGCTTGCTGTAAAAGCATGCAGGAGGTCCCAGCTGAGCTCTGCTATAGTTGTGCTCTGTGTATTATTCATTTGGCAGATGCTCTAAGACAGAGAAATGGTTGGAGAGAACAAGGCAATTAACAAATGCATGCAAACAAGTGGCATGTTACACAACAGGAGCAAACCACTACAGCATCCGATAACAAAGGAAAGCAATTGTCTTGCCATAATTGCATTTTGATAGCTGTTCTAGTGCCTTAACCTCTATGCTCTGACTCCACTGTAAGGTCCAAGTTCTGTTCCCTCAGTCCATTATTCAAGAGGCATTTTCCTTATTTTGGTGAATGTTTCTGATTCTTGTTAGTGTCCACTGTTTCTGTTGATTAAGTCCAGTGCTGCTAGCCACACCGGCAGATGCGTAACCTGGTTACCCACCAGGCAGGCAGATGGGGGCAGGTGGGCGAGGTGCAGCATACTGTACGATGCGGGGGGGCACTGTGCAGCAGCTGAAGTTCCTCTTGGGCGTAATCATGTCCTGCGCACGGTACCAGCTGCCTTTCTCTGCATCATAGCATTCCACCTTGGCAGTGACTCTGAACCCATCAGACGCCCATTGCAAACAGCAAGCCGTCCAACACTGCGATGCCGAAGTAGCTTCTTGGTTTTGTCATGGGAGGCGCAGCGTGCCATTGGTTAGTTGCAGGGTCATAAACCTCCATACTCCACATTGGATGAGCCCCGTTGGTACCGCCCACCTGGGAGACACCAATGGTAAGTGATCACTCGGGTACCAAACGGATAAGTAAATATCGCCTTACTCGAAGTCAGGAACTCTTAAGGAATTATCGCCCTATAATAGCAGGCTGCACAGAACCTCCCATTGTCTATATAGCTACACAAGCTTATAACTAATTTGTGTTCAACATACATGTCAACATAACTGCAGTGAAAAAAGGGGATTTGGGCAACAGAAAACCTGCACAATTCAGTGAAAACTGTCATCCATCAAAAAAATAGCTTTTTTTATTATTTTTATTAGCACTAAAAATAATACTTGTAGTCAGACCCTGGAAAAAACAACAACCAGAGCAATTATGTATGGAACTACAGAATATAACTGTAATCAAAAATCTAAGCTTTACTACCAAGAATATTCGTTTATAACCCTGATATGCAGGGAGCATACAGTATGTGTATTGAGATGGGCCTTCCCAGCAGGTGATTTTATCCACTGAATTCTTTTGTTTGATTTAAGCGCATTACAATCTGTGACACAGCAGCAGTGACAAAAAATATGAGTCTCAGATAAATCTTGAGATTTGACTCCTTTGTTTCAGAGTACAAGAAAGGAATCACTCACCACATAGATCTTTCCCTGATATGCCGCTACTCCAAGGCCACGTCGGCGAGTGTTCACTGGGGTGATCAAGGTCCATTCGCCCGTGAGTGGATCATAGCACTCGGCAGTGGAATTAGTCTGAGCTCCCTTGCTACCCCCACAAATATATATCTAGGAAAAATGGTTCAAAAGTGATGTGTGTTATGCTGTACATGATTGGAGATGGAGATCTAGAAAGCGTAAATGTACATTTAGCTAATAGATGTTTAATCCATCCATCTTCCATAAAAGTTTATTCGGTACAGGGTGGTGGTGAACCTGGAACCTACCACAGGAAGCACATGGGCATTGGTAGGGAATTTACAGTTAGTTGTGATCATTTCCCTTGTGAACCGCAGCTTAATCAGCTAATTAAGTTCACTAGGTTTGTTTGAATAGGGAAATCTGCAAATTGTTTAGGATTCTGACCCTCCAGGACTGGAATTGGGGAAAGCTCCTATGTTAACACCAGTTATTGTATCTCACAAGTCTTGGGCTGTGGGCAAAATTGCAAAAACACAGAGCTGGACACCACAGCACTGCCCAATGTGCCACTAATGCAGAGCAACAATGCAAGGTCATTTATGTTTTATCTAAACACTGACGTTTACTGAATTAACAATTATGGATTGAAATCAAGCATTTGAAGACAAAGCGAGCTACTGAGTATGTAACATAATCAATTTCAAGGAGAAAATGAGGGTAACCACAGTCAGACGCCCTCCTATTAACCTACCTTTCCATTCAGGGTGGTGGCACTGGCATCCTGTCGCTCCTCATGCATGGGCTGGATGATGGTCCACTCGTTGGCTTCTTGGTCATATCACTCGATTATGATTAGAGGCGAGAAGCGTAAATGGCCACCCATTACATAGATGGAACCATTAATTACGGCCACGCTAACATTTCAGTGGCACCAGTGCATCGGGGCCATGTGCTGCCATGTCCGTGCGACGGGGTCAAATCTGCGTACAGTGTTGGTGAAATTGTGGCCATCAAAACCCCCAAAACAATACACGAAGCCATTTAAGTACACGCTGCCAAGCATCTCCTGCCCCTGCGTTACATCGACCCAGTGGTCGGCCCGGGTGTCATAGGCTTCAATCCAATTGGTTTTGCGGAAATTCCAGCCACCAATGGCCAATAAGATGTCAGCGGGCAGGAGTGGGCGGATCAGTGGCCTTTCTTTTTCTTTTAGTGTGTGTGGGGAGCCACAGCCCCATCCCTCAGGACATGAAGCAGACACGGAGGAGGCCCGGACCCCAGACAGCCAGAGACCCCGGAGGACCACCGCAGGGAGAATAGCAGCCCCTCACCCAGAAAATGGCAGAAGAGAGCTCCGGAGGGAGGCCATCCGGCAGCCACCGTGCAGGAGCCCCAGGGGGCTGTGGCGGCGAGCCCGCAGGCTCCGCCGGCGGCTGGCCCCACCAGAACAGACCAGGCCCTGGGCCCAGAGATCCAAGGGCCCCCCCACCCCCCAGCAAGGGCCCGACAGAGCCAGGAGGGCCAAATCCCGCCAGGCAACCGCCAAGGGCGAGCCAGCACCCACCCGAGCACCCAGCCCTGGACATCGAGAACCACCAACGCACCAGCGGCCGGGGGCCCCATCCACCGGCAGGGAGTGTGGCGGGGGGGAATAGAGCCCGAGATGTTATTTCGGGTGGAGTCTAGGACCCAACCTGACACATGCGTATAGACAAACAGGCATACACATATACAAGCATACGTTCCCACCCTCATGCACACATAAACAAATATTTACACATTCACCCAACATAGAGATACACAGAAATGAACGCTGTACACATACTCTCACTCCCCATATATACTCTATGTGGACCCCATTTTTGTCCTCTGGCGAGGAGACCAGAAGACCACCCCAGACCCCGCAGCAGCCGAGAAGCGCACCAGCCCAGACCCCGACCAGACGGCCAGATCAGTGGCCTTTCAAAGTCAGATTGTGGACTTTTATCGTCGAGATCATATATGATCTTCAGTACATCACTGATAATTGGCCTGCACGCCGCATTGGCCTTCACCAGATCGTTGTTTTTCACAATCTTCATAAAGTACTCCGGATCCATACGAGCCATGCAAACCTACACAGGAAACAAGAATGAGAGAATTCCCATGAGTTCCTTAGTGCTTTCTGTGAATCTCTGGAGATGAGCAATTCCTAACATTAAGGATACAGCAGTAAGTGCAAATTTTAATTTCTTTAGCTGAAGCCATTTACTTTGAAAGTCTCACATGTGTCAGCTAACACTTATTTCATGTAAGACATTTGAGTGTGTTGTTTTCCATTATTTGTTACACTCTCCTCCCAGGTGTAATACCTGGAAGCCTTGGTTGTAGACTTATGGGACATGGAAATGGAGGTTCAGTCTCTAGCTACAGTAATAAGGACTTCACTCAATGAGCATTCTATTGTTATATACACAAGTCAATGCGAACATAGTATAACTATACTCACCTTGGGCAACAGAGCTGAAATGTGGGCCTCTCGGGTGGCAGGCTCGTGCTCGATCCACTGGATGATGCCGTCAAACACCGCATCCTCTTGTCTGACATTCAGCTCATCCTGCTCTATGATGTCAGAAAGTTGTTCCAGGGTGAGTTCTGGGAACTCGTTTGATGTGATGGCAACCTCCTTGAAGTTTTTTAGGATGAAGTCGAATGCAGACTGGCACAGCTCGTTTAGGCAGTAGACATCTCCAATTTTGAGAAGCCCAACACAGTTGTCGAGGCAGAGCTGCTCATACAGAAAGTCACAGCAGCGCTGCACGATGCCTAGGACACTGAGATGATCAGCAGTTGCCAGGAGGTTCTCCACATTGTCAGATGTGATGACCACAGAGTACGTGTTGGCGTACTCGATGATCTGCTGCATCGTATCTGGGGAAACGCCAGGGAATTGGTACTCTCGCTTTCCCGAATACTTCCAGTCACCGGCGAACAGAGCCCTGAAAACAATCCAGATGTGACTCAGAATCAGCTTTTTGGCTGATCACACAAGGAATTTGTCTCCAGTTTGTTGTCACTCTCAGTGAACTTTAACAGGAGACATACAAAAAATAAAAAACAGGACCACAACGGGACTCATTTAATAATTTAAGAACTTAAGAACTAGGGTCAGGAAGGGCTTTAATCTTATTTTTCCAGCAGTGGCTCCCTAAAAATATTTTTCACTTAGACTAGAGGGCAGGTACCCCGGAATATTATTTTTGCCACTGATTGACGTGGTCCACTTTTTGTAATATTTTTACACAGCTATTATATGCCAAAAGTTAAGGTGGTACCTTTAATAACTGTAGCTCAGAAATATTTTTGCTAACCCCGTAGTATACTAATATAACACAATAATTGTCATGACCTGTGCGTCCAGCCCTTGCATGTACTCAGAATGAACCTGCTGTCATCTGTGAAAAGCACAGGGTGCCAGTGGCAGGCCTGCAAATTCTGGTATTGTATGGCAAATGCCAATCGAGCTCCATGGTGCTGGGCAGTGAGCACAGGGCCCACTAGAGGACGTTGGACCCTCAAGCCACCCTCATGAAGTCTGTCTCTGACCAAACAATCAGAAACATTCACACCAGTGGCCTGCTGGAGGTCATTTTGTAGGGCTTCAGCAGTGTTCATCCTGTTCCTCCTTGCACAAAGGAGCCAATACCGGTTCTGTTGATGGATTAAGGACCTTCTACGGCCCTGTCCAGCTCTCCTTGAGTATCTGCCTGTCTCCTGGAATGTCCTCCATGCCCTTGAGACTGTGTTAGGAGACACAGCAAACTTTCTGGCAATGGCACGTATTGATGTGCCATCCTGGAGGAGTTGGACTACCTGTGCAACCTCTGAAGGCTCCAGGTATTGCCTCATGCTACCAGTAGTGACACTGACCGTCGCCAAATGCAAAACTAGTGAAAAAACCGTCAGAAAAGATGAGGAGGGGAAAATGCCAGTGGCCTCCACCTGTTAAACCATTCCTGTTTTGGGGGTCGTCTCATTGTTACCCCTCTAGTTCACCTGTTCATAATTTCATTAACACCAAAGCAGCTGAAACTGATTAATCACCCCCTCCGCTACTTAACTGACCAGATCAATATCCCAGAAGTTTAAAAGACTTGATGCTATACTCTAATTAAAAAGTGTTCCTTAAATTTTTTTGAGCAGTGTATAATCGTAGCATCACTTCCCTTGTCTTAAACTCCACACACCTAGACTTGTAACCCAACATCCTATTGGCCTTTTTTATTGCTTCCCCACACTGGCGAAAGTGGGACATAGAAGCATCAAGATACACATCGAGATCTTTCTCATAATCAGCTACCTTTATTTCAGTGGAACCCATAAAATACAAGTACTTTATATTTCTGCTCTCTGCATGATTATCTTACATGTATCTACTGTATGTTAAATTTCATCTGACAGGTATCAGCGCAGTCGCTAATTAAATCCAGATCCCGTTGTAGCCTCTCCGCTGCTAGATCAATGTCTGCTACGCCACCCACCCTGGTGTCGTCTGCAAATGTAGCCAGTTTACTGTATGTATTGCTGTCAATATCATTAATGTAAATTAGGAACAGTACTGGTCCTAAAATTGAACCCTACAGTACCCCACTATGAACACAGACCCACTGTCATGCCCGGCTCATACGATCGTTGTGTGCCACGCCCCCTGATTATCCACGTGTTCTTCCCCTATCATGCCTAGCTGTACCTTGTCGTTTTGCCATGTCTTCAGTCCACATCTTGCCCTGTCCGATGTCCGTCATTGATGTTAGTGCTGTTGTCATGTCCCGTTCTGCCCATAGCCGTCTTCCCCCTAATAAAACCCCAGTTTTCCCCGTATTCTACCTCCCTGCTTCGTCCTTCCCTGCCTCCTTCCTGCCAGCCTGCCCATCCGCACCCGCAAACTCTGATACCCACAATATAATAATATTGTGTACAGTACATACTGTAATCAATGCAGAGGTAACATCCCTTCTCCAAATTCAAGTTGCTGGCTATGTTTACTGTAGGTCCCAGGGGAAGGGGTTGCACTAAACCAGTATTTCAATTGATTACGAAAAACCTTAGTGCTTAATTAGCAATCACCGATGGTTGCAGCGGAATTTCTGAAGAGAACCGTCAAACGAGAACAACGTTTATCCAAAATGGGAAATTTATGACGCTTTCACAAACTAGATAATATGAAAAAGAGAACTTTATTTTAAGTATGCAATGTCAGGAGAAGATTCAACTCCGACCTCCAGCAGAGCTTCTCCCATGTCCTGGAGGACGCAGGGGACATTGAGTCCGAATGGGCCTTGTTCCATGCCTCCGTTGTGGAGGCGGCTGACTGGTGCTGTGGCCGTAAGGTGGTCGGTGCCTGTTGTGGCGGCATTCCCCGAACCTGCTGGTGGACAGCGGTGATGAAATGATGGAATGCGGCTTCGGCGGTCGTCGAGGCAAAAACTCAGGTGTGGGAGGAGTTTAGCGAGGCCATGGAAAATGACTTCGGGGTGGGGGGTGTAAATGAGGTTACGTACTGGGCATGCTGTTGTGGGCAGATGGGTTTCCTCCTTGGTGGCCATCAGGGACTAACGAGGTGAAGCGTATTTTATGATGCGGGGGTGCGCAGGCACTACGCAGCAGCTGAAGTGTTTTCTGGCTCTGCTCATGTCCTGCGCACGATACCAGCTGCCTGTCCCCGCATCATAACACTCCACCTTGTTTGTTACCCTAAACCCATCATGGCCGCCCATCACAAACAGGAGGTCGTCCACCACTGCGATGCCAAATTCACTGCGTGGTGTAGACATGGGGGCCACAGCATGCCAGCGGTTTGTGGTATGGTCATAGACCTCCATGGTCTGCAGGTGATCAGACCTGTTGATACCGCCCACCTGAGAGATGCCAAAGATTCATTATCACTTGCTTGCCAAAAGGATGGGCAAACATCAACTTTCCCAAAGTCATGAACTCTTAAGCAATTTTCACCCTATGAAAGCAGGCTCCTTAGAACCTCCCATTGTCTATAAATGACACAAGCTTATATACACATGTCAACCTATATGCAATGAAAACATGGATTTGGGCAACAGAAAACTTGTATGATTCGGTGAAAACTGTGAGCCATCAAAAATGACTCCTTATGCTAATATATTTTGCTTTTTTATTGTTATTACTTAAAACGAACACTTGAAGCTAATCAGACACTGAAAAAAACAACAATCTGACCAATTATATCTAGAACTAGAGAAAATAATTAATAAAAAATCTAAACTTTACAGCCCGAGCTAGTAGCAGAGACCCCCAGCAGATCCATTTATAACCCAGAAATGAATGCAGGGAGGCTAAAGAGGGTAGCATATATGTTTTTATGTGTATTAAGATAAGCCTTTGCAGCAGGTATTTCTGGCATTTAACTGTTATGTTTGGTTTAAATGCATCACAATGAAAGACACAGCAGCAAAGACAAAAAAACCATGAGTCTTACAGGTAAAATGTGAGATTTGACACAGAAAGGAATCACTCACCGCATAGATCTTCCCTTTATACGCCGTGACTCCAAGGCTGTGACGGGGAGTGCTCATTGGAGTGATCAAGCTCCATTCATTAGTGAGTGGGTCAAAGCACTCCACTGTAGAAAGGCTCTCTGTTCCACTGTGGCCCCCACAGATGTATATCTATGAAAAACAATTTAACTGTGAACACCGTTATACTGTATATGACTGGGGTTTGGAGGTTACAGATGAAGTTCATTGTGACTCAAAAATAAAAGTATGTGCTATGCATAGTGTATGACAGGGTTCCCCAGTTCCGGTCCTGGCGGAACACAGTTTGCAGATTTCCCTTCTCAAACGCACCATAATCAGCTAATTTTCAGGTTTAGTATGGCTGTTTGAAAAGGGAAATCTGCAAAGAGTTTTCAATTCTGCTCCCCCAGGAACAGAATAAAGGAAACCTGACATGGGAACACCATTTCATCTATCTCACAAGTCTTGGATATGACACCACAGCACTACCCAATATGCCCCTAATGGAGACCAATAATGCATTTATCCAAATGAACTAAATGAATTATCCAAAAAAACTCAGTAATCTGAAGAGAAAGAGAACTCATGACTGTGTAAAATACTCAATTTCAAGGGGAAGATGAGGGTAAACACAGTCAGACGCCCTCCCATTACCCTACCTTGCCATTCAGGGTGGTGGCACTGGCATCGCTTCTCCTCTCATTCATGGGCTCGATCTGGGTCCATTCGTTGGTTACTGGGTTGTACCGCTCTACTTTATTGAGGGGCCTGAAAACAATATGGCCACCCATGGCGTAGATGAACCCATCGAGCACAACCACACTAACATTACAGCGATGCCAGTGCATGGGGGCCATCTGCTGCCATTCTCGTGTTATCGGGTCATATCTGCGCACGGAATTAATGAAGTGTTGGCCATCAAACCCCCCAATGCAGTACACAAATCCATTATGGTACACCATGCCATGACCAGCTAAGTTGCTCTGCTCCTCCTGCGTGATATCCACCCAGCGGTCGGCCCGTGTGTCATACGCATCAATGCAGTTAGTAGTGCCCATGTTCCATCCACCGACAGCCAGCAAAACGTCAGAGGGCAAGCGTGGGCGGATCAGCGGGTTCTCAAAGTCAGAGAGTGGACTTTCATCATCAAGATCATAGATGACCTTCATGACATCACTGATAATTCGCCTGCACGCCGCATTGGCCTTCACTAGATCGTTTTTTTTGACGATCTTCATGAAATATTCTGGATCCATACGAGCCATGCGAACCTACACAGGAAACAAGAATGAGAGAATTCCCATGAGTTCCTTAGTGCTTTCTGTGAATCTCTGGAGATGAGCAATTCCTAACATTAAGGATACAGCAGTAAGTGCAAATTTTAATTTCTTTAGCTGAAGCCATTTACATAGAAAGTCTCAGATGTGTCAGCTAACACTTATTTCATGTAAGACATTTGAGTGTGTTGTTTTCCATTATTTGTTACACTCTCCTCCCAGGTGTAATACCTGGAAGCCTTGGTTGTAGACTCATGGGACATGAAAATGGAGGTTCAGTCTCTAGCTACAGTAATAAGGACTTCACTCAATGAGCATTCTATTGTTATATACACAAGTCAATGAGAACATAGTATAACTATACTCACCTTGGGCAACAGAACTGAAATGTGGGCCTCTCGGGTGGCAGGATCGTGCTCGATCCACCGGAGGATGGCGTGAAACACCACATCCTCTTCTCTGACATTCAGTTCATCCCGCTCCATGATGTCACAAAGTTCTTCGAGCGTGAGTTCTAGGAACTCGTTTGAGTTGATGGCAACCTCCTTGAAGTTCTTCAGGAGGAATTTCAATGCAGACTGGTGCAGCTCCTTGAGGCAGTAGACATCTCCGATTTTGACAAGCCCAACACAGTTGTCAAGGCAGAGATGCTCATGCAGGAAGTCACAGCAGCGCTGCACGATGCCCAGGACACTGAGATAATCAGCAGCTGCCAGGAGGTTCTCCACATTGTCAGATGTGATGACCACAGAGTACGTGTAGGCGTACTCGATGACCTGCCTCAATGTTTCAGGGGAAATGCCTGGGAGTTGGTACTCCCGCTTTCCTGAATCACTCCAGCCGGTGGTGAACAGAGCCCTGAAAACAATCCAGAAGTGACTCATCTAATAAATATGGGTTTTGCAGGCAAAGTTAAATAAGGGGTTTTCTAAATCTTCTGAACCAGGGACCCCCAAATGGAAATAAACCAGAGATAAGGACGCCCCGCTACAGATGATCACATAGGCATCTAAGAACTAGGGACCAGGGGCTTTAACTCTTATTTTTCCAACATTAGCTCCCCCTATAATATTTTTCACTTGGGCTGGTGGGCAAGTGCCCCGGAATACTTTGTTTTTGCCTGATGGACATGGTCCCCTTTTTATATATTTATACCATTATTATTATTATTATTATTATTATTATTATTATTATTATTATTATATGTTAAACGTTAAGGTGGTACTGTATACTTAAAAATATTTCTGATCAGCACTGACCTACATTAACATAATTTAATATAATATATATTAATATAAACTTTCTGTCATCCTAGAGCCTTATTGCCAAGGAGAAGTCATTGCTAACGAGAGAAAAAAACGGACTCCTTGCTGTTTTGGCATCGTCATATATGAGCCACAGCAACTTACTGGAAGTAGGAGCTACAGCCACACAGAATCACTCTATGGGCGTTGAACTGAACACCGTCTGCGATGAGGACCACGTCACAAAGCTGTCCTGCGAGCCGAAGCTTGTTGAACACTTCGAAAGCCGGGGACATCAGTACTCGCTCCATGTCGTGTGCCATCATTATTCAAAAATGTGGATGTCTCGTCTCTTTCTCCTTTTTATACCACTCGAAATGACGTGTTCTAATACGCAAAAACCGCACTTTTGCGTCACAGTGTTCTAAGATACCGTAACGTTTATTTTTAAATCTATATTTGAGATTCGAAATTGATTGGGGGGAAAATATTTTCTATGCGCAATCAGCTGTACAAGAAGAACAAGTTCAATGTTTTTAACATCACTTTTGGAAAATGTATACCGTGCTTATCTTAGCATTTACGTTTTGTATTATGTGTGAATTGTCAAATCACGAATTCCCGAAATAAATAAAATAGTTCCTTAATTAATAAAAAAATGTTTTCATATTTTTTCTCCTCGGCTACGTTTCTAAAAATGAAAAACAAAAAAGGTCCTTTACATGACTGTCAGGAACGAGGCTAAAGTTCGTATCTTATTCCCTAGTTTCCACCTTAAACATGAGCCACTGAGCAACAAATGTCCACAGGACATTATTTTATGGGCTAAATCTGGTCGGCCCGTTGTGGCCTTTATTTAGAACAAAAATGGTCCTTGAAAATTGGGCTGCGTAGTCCGTCTGTTTTGGTCCACATTTAGCACAAGGCGGACGTATTTTTCGGACCGCAAATATCCCCAATACAGTCATGAAAACATATTGCAGCAAGTGTGGAATTATCACAATGATTATTGTGCTGTGTACAGTACACTTCACCCAAATCCTGAACACTATTGCATATAATCGATTATATATTATAGAGCAGTTATGTTACAATCAAGGTACAGTGTGCAATATCACTCCATGAGCTATTGACCATTTTCCTGTTTTATGATCTTTTCTTGAGAAATCGTTTTTTTTTTTTTTTAATTCCTCACTTCTGCCGACTAACTTTAGTTTAATATATTTCCGTGCAGGTTTTTAAGTTTGTTTTCCTGCAGCTTCGCGGCACCCATCGTTCTTGCGCACCTCCACACAGATGGACGAGTTAAGTTAGAAGTGGATGGGAGTAGCGGCAGGACAGATATTCCGAGGGCACCCATTGAACGATGTAAGTAATT
This sequence comes from Brienomyrus brachyistius, assembly GCF_023856365.1. Lineage (NCBI taxonomy): Eukaryota > Metazoa > Chordata > Actinopteri > Osteoglossiformes > Mormyridae > Brienomyrus > Brienomyrus brachyistius. Next base: position 324,963 of record NW_026042336.1, on the reverse strand, counting down.
ATTATTTCTCGTTAGAATTCTCACTTAACACAGAATGTTGTGTTTGGCTGAAGTTTAAACAGTCGAGCTGAATTGTGGCAAGATAAGCTGAAGCTGTTCGCGTCCGCAGCTAATGCTCGCGCCATGACTAGCCAGCACATAGTGAAATGGCGAATGGATTTGGCGACATTTTCCGTTTGAATTGAGCACAGAGACGTAGGTGGTGTTTTATTTGTGGCCCTGCTTTTACAATGGACGTGTAGCAAAGTGAAGTTGGGATCAGCTTGCGTCTTTTGCAACTAACATCACACTCGATATAGCCTAGCGCAGTGTATGGTGGAATCGTCATTTTGGGTGTACACAACGCAAGAGCGCACGAGTGTTTTATATATTTATATATATATATAAACAATTATACTCTGGCTGAGTTTTTTTATTATTATTATTTTTCATGCTATACTATATACAAACGTTGTACAAGTACATCTTAGGATATAGTTCACTGTGACAATATAAATGGTAGGAGAGAACTGAAACAGCAACGACTGTGTTTATGTAATTATTTAGGTCTGTGTATAATATCTTACTGTATCTAAAATCCCAAAGTAAATTAATTATTTTTACCCACCCACACACACACAAGACATATTAAGGATTGTACATTAACATATTTTATCGTAAAAAAAACTGTTGTCCGAACCATACTGAATTTAACTGGATATAGATATATATACACACACAAACAAACATAATAACTAACATATAAATTGGAAGAAATATAACTTTACATATAAAACAAGCACACACAGAAGTCAAAATATGACATACATATAAAATGTATGGTCGGTTGATTGCCAGTTTCTCACCGGTACTTGTGACTAGTGACATGGTGTATTGCAACAGCAATAAAGGGTTCTCATCATCATCTCATCATCAAATAGAACTTTAAATATAAAACAAGCACGCACAGAAGTCAAAATAAGACATACATATAAAATTATTATATTAAATAAGTATAAAAGGCAGATACAATTAAAATGAGGCATTCCTAAATGACACAATTAACATGATTGCACTTCGCACAACACACAGTGATATGAAATAATTGTCATCTAAATCAGGACCTTCCTTGCCTTCCTTGATGCAAAGTCATCAATAATGTCATATGAAATCTGGCCAGCAATTGCATGATTAATGCTGATGATGGCAAGGCCAGTGAGGCGTTCCTGAGACATAGTGGACCTCAGATATGTCTTCACAAGTTTCAGCTTTGAAAAGCTCCTCTCTGCTGAAGCCACAGTTACAGGTAGAGTAACTGCAATTCTCAGAGCAATGCACAAATTTGGGTATATTTCTGAGAGTTCGCTGTCATGCACAAAGTTCAGCAGCTCAAGACAGGTCATAGATTTTGATGGTAAGTCAGACGAATTCTTAATCTCCTGTGCAAGCTCTCCGGCATCCAAGTCTGATTGGTCCTGAAAAAGCTAAGTAGCACCGAGGGTCTTACACTGTTCAGTGAGGTCATCATTTGAGAGATTTGGAAAATGTGTCAGTCCTCCAGATTTCTCTCCCACATTTTCCAATGTGGTGAATCTCTCTTGGATGGAAGACACTGCAGCATCAACAACAACATTAAAAAAGGTCACCTCCAGCTTCTTTAAGTCATCACTCAATGGCTCATCAAATGATTTGTGAGAGAAGTGCCGCTTTGTAGATCTCTGTCTTTTCTGCTGTAGAACAGCCTCTACGTTCATGTCCTCACACATATCCTTGGCTGACATTTGTGCAGATGCAAAGCCTGTTGCCCTGTAGTTGCGAGAGAATTGAATGATAGCAGTGAGACGAGTCAGCGCTGCTTTCCATCTTATTTTCTCAGCCTGCAGAAGTGCCATCTCTTGTTTGTTAATTGTTTCACCATTTTTAATCCTCACTACCATCTCTTTCCATGCTTTCATGGAGTTATGGTGTTCAGGACTATTGTCACGTGAGGTGAGAAGAGAACTGGCATGCTTCCAATCTATCAGCCCAGAACTTGTTAAACTGATGTGTCTTTTAGAAAACAAAAAAAAGCAAAAAAGGCTGTTGTTTTTCTCAGAATATACTAGCCAGCTTTTAGGCATCTTTTCACCGCTAACTAGTGTTTTCTTAAAATACTGCTGGTGGCAACTTCTTCCATCACCCTCATTTCTAGGAAAAACAAAGTCAGGTGCTACCTTACTTGGTCCTTTGCAAACCAGCTGTATTCGAATGCTGTCAGTGATATCTGAAGGCCAGTTTGCAGGTTTTGTAGGCAGGAGCTCATCCTCAGGGGGTTGAGCTCCAGGCATTTCTATGAGCATACATTTGCATTAGTATACACAAGTTATTTTGAATACACAGCATTCATCGTGCCGGAACAGTCGTTGCAAAATATTTTGCGACACACACACACACTCAGGCTACGCACAATCACACCTGAAGTGGCTGCTATTGGCTCTTCATCCTCGGGATCCGACATTTGTGGAGACACATATGTGGCTGAGGAGGTGGACGGCTCCTCATCTTGGGCGGTGGCAGTGGCAGAGGGTGCTCCAAAATGTTTCAGAAGTGCCCCTGAATAGAAACCCACTAGAAAACTCTGATACATGCATGCATCATTTTCATGTTTAAAACAAACATATGATTTTGCCCAATTTATCAAATATTCAGAATTATATGTACAACAAGCATTTAATTGAATAGTCTATCACAACATCGCTGTTTGGAAGCAATGCATTACTCTGTAATTACACTAAGGTGACTTTCCTAAATAATAAAAAAATAATAATAATAATAATCCTTATAGTGTAAGGGATTTTTTTTGCTAAGTCAGCTAGACTACAACAGAATTCTGTCGTCCGGTTTTCGCATAAGATAGTATGCAAACAGCTAACAAACAGCCATTATAATTCGTCATACACTGAGAATAGGACACAAATCAAAAGTACTTGTCCATCTTCCATCTGTGTTAATTTTGCACTCCAATATCAACACCCATCCCCCAACCCGAGAGTCTGGTGCTTTTGTGTTTGTTTCTTCCGTGTTTTTGGGTTACACGATCAATCTCGTCCCCCACCTGCAAATTTTATTTGTTCAGACCAAATGTGCCAACTTGAGTGAGGATTGATAGTTTGATCAATGAAGCCATGCATCTCCAGGTAATGGGGGCACATTACCTGCATTGTGAGGGATTGTCAGTTAGGGCACTACGGCCATGTGGCGCGTTTCCCTGAGGGTGATCCGGGTCGCAGGATCCTCATTGCTGAGGACCCAAGCGGCTGGACCAGACCAAGGGGACGCCCACGTACATGTAACACCTACTGTAGCTGTGGCAGATGGATGGCCGATGGATTGGTAGAACTGGACCGTGTATTTGCCTGGGGGATCGCCGGCCAGGATCCCGAGGAGATTCGCTGTGTGGTGGTTGACTTCATACATACAGATTCGATTTTATATCTTACATGAAATGCAAAACACAACAATAATCCTGATGTAGTTTTCTGAAAATCTGTAACAATAGAGTGAAGGAACTGATCAAAGGCTGGGTTACTCATATATGGTATGATGAATATAATTAAGTGTTTGTTTAACCCTTTAGCTAAAAAACACACACACAAATTCCATAGCACAGCTGATTATATATATATTTATATTTTAATCATCCAGCGATATTGTTTAACGTTGTTTCGTTGTTCACATTTCGTGGTGTGTCAACAATGATCAATGAAAGACAAATTAAATTGTTGTTATTCCAGTCCTCCTGCCTGTCGTCTGCCTCAGTCTGTCTGTGGCTGAAGGAGCACAGATGCCCTCCCCAGCTTCCAGATGTCTCTGTATGGTAAAGTGCAGCAGTGTCTATTGGTATCATGGTCTCAGAAAAGAACAGCAGAAAATGACAGGAACAAATGTCCATCATCTGATACTCGGACTCCTGGTGACATGTTTCCTTTGTGTGGTTACATTGCAGCATTCTTAGAAAACTAAGAAAGTATCCCAGTGTTCTGTAAGCACTATACATTTAGGGAAAGAATTTGAGGGGGGTGTACTTGAGGTTACCCACCAGGCAGGTGGGTTTATCTCCTCCTGGGTGGCCATGGGACTACCGAGGTGCAGCGTGCTGTACGATGCGGGGGTGCGCAGGCACTACGCAGCAGCTGAAGTCTCTGTTGGCTCTGCTCATGTCCTGGGCGCTAAACCAGCTGCCTGTCCCCGCATCGTAACACTCCACCTTGGTTGTAACCCAGACGTCATCAGAGCCGCCCATCACAAACAGGAGGTCATCCACCACTGCGATGCCAAAACGGCCTCGTGCCGTGAACATGGGGGCCACAGCACGCCAGTGGTTCATCGCAGGGTCATAGGCCTCGACGCTCCGCAGGTAATGTGACCCGTTGGAACCGCCCACCGGGGAGACACCAAAAGCAAGTGATCACTCAGGTACCAAAAGGATAAGCAAATATCAGCTTTACCAAAGTCACAAACTTTTCAGGAATTTTAGTCCTATGAAAGCAGGCTTCCATTGTCTCACAAGCTTATAACTCATTTGTGTTAAAGACACGTGAACCTAACTGTACCAAAGACAGGGATTAGGGTGGAGGGAAAACCAGCAGAATTAGGGGAAAATCATGAGCCTTCAAAAAAGACTCCTTATGCTCATATATTTTGCTTTTATTATTATTATTACTAAAAATGCCATTTGTAGTTAAACAGACTCTGACAAAAACAACAATTATGTCTGGAACTGGAGAATATAAAACTGTGATCAGAAATCGAAACTTTACTACCCGAGCTTGTAGCAGAGTCCCCCAACATATTCGTTTATAACCCAGAAATGAATGCAGGGAGGCTAAAGAGGGTGGTATATATTTTGTACATGCATTCAGATAAGCCTTCACAGTGAGTTATTCTGACAGTGAACATTTTGTTTGGTTTAAGGGAATCACAATCCATGACAGTAGCAAAGACAGATAGGTAAAACTTGAAACTTGTCACCTATGGTTCAAGGTGCAAGAAAGGAGTCACCACATAAATTTTCCCGTGATAAGCAGCGACCCTAAGGCCACGTGGGCGAGTGCTCATGAGAGCGATTATGGTCCATTCGCCAGTGAGTGGGTCATAGCACTCCACAGTAGCATGTGTATCAGCTCCATTGTAGCCGCCACAGATATATATCTAAGAAAACCAATTCAAAAGTGATGAGTGTCATGATGTACATGATTGAGATGGAGATCCAGAAAGTACAGGGTCGTAGTGAACCTGGAGCCGACCACAGGAAGCACATGGCACAAGGTAGGAGATTTACAGATAAAGTTCACCGTGACACAAACATAGAAGTATGTGCAATGGATAGTGTAGGACAGGGTTCCCCAATTTCCGTACTAGCGGGCCAGAATCCAATGAGCTACAGAGCTGCACAATGCCCAGGATGTTCAGCTGATCGGCGGCCGCCAGGAGGTTCTCCACGTTGTCAGTCGTGACGAGCACAGAGTACGCGTAGGCGTACTCGATGATCTGCTGCATCGTATCTGGGGAAACGCCTGGGAAGTGGTAGTCCCGTTTTCCTGAATCCTTCCAGTCACCGGTTAACAGAGCCCTGAAGGACAGTACAGATGTGAGTCATTTAATTAAAAATAGGGTTTGCAGACAAAGTTAACAAGGGATTTTCTAATTCTTAAGTTGAGGAACCTCCACTACAGATAATCACATATGTACTTAAGAACTAGGAACCAGGACAGAAAGGGCTTTAATATTTTTTTTTTTGCGGCAGTGGGTCCCCATTAAATTTTTCACTTGGATCTGTGGGCAGTCCCCTGCAATATTAGTTTGCCTTTGAATGACGTGGTCCCATTTCAATATTTTTATACTACTACTATAATAATAATAATTATTATACTAATAATTTTAAGTATTATTTTTATTATCATTATATGTCCAAAGTTAAGGTGGTTCACTTAATAACTAGCTCAGAAATATTTCTTATTAGCCCTGTACTCTAATTTAACACAATTATGCATTTATGAAACTTTCTGTCATCGCAGACGCTCATTGCCGGGGACAAATCATTGCTAAAGAAACAAAACTAACATTGAATGTAAGAAAACAATATATGTGATGTTTAGTAAATTCATTTGAGTTAAAATACCATTCTTTTCATGAATGGTACATGGAGCAGACGTATTGCATGGTGCTCTGTAAAATTGTGTTAAAATTTGTAACACCGATGTTTAAAGGGACTTTAAGGGACTAGTTCATATGTATGCACGGAGCGTATTTTGTGACAAATGTTTTATCACCTTTGGAAAAAGAAATAAAGTACATGTATAATTAAAAGGTTTTAGATTTTTCCTATAGGCTTTTCCTTTGAGTAAAAAAAAGCAGTGAAAACGGGCTTTCAGGTAATTTACCTGGAAAAATAAAGTTTAAATAAATGAAATAAATGCTCTAATAGTACACGTAAGTTAGTGGTTTATTTATTGTTAGTTACTGTAATGTTGTGCTGCTTTATTTGTTTAATCGTCTAGTCTGTGAGGAAGGCATTCAAGTACGAATTGCAATGTATTTTGTACATGACAATAAACTCTTAATCCTTGGAATAAATGTATTTGATCTTTTTCCTGGCAACTCTCTTTTTATACAGGGCCATTATATACAATAGTAAATTTTTTTCACTGCTGAGAGTTTGTACCAGGACTTGGTTATTGTAAATTTAATGTGCATGCAGGTGTTATTTGTATAGATTCATCTACACCCTTCTGGCAGTGCTGCTATCGCAGTCAGGTCTCGCACACTTCGAGCAGTAGTTTTTACTCCACCCCTGCGGCCGCCGGCAGATGGCGCTCCACGTCCCGTCAGCTGCACACAGACCTAAGTCCAAGTCGTTAGTCCAACGCACCCATAGTCTTGTGATGACATGTGATTGAGAAAATGTCATCAGGTGGCTGTTTAGCGGTTCAGAGGATTAGCTGGACTTGATTTTGATTGAATGACACCTGGAGGAAGTTTTAAGGGTAGAGGACCTTGTTTAGAAGCAAGAAGGGGAGAGAGACGGCGGGGTTGTTTCGTGAGGCAGGGACGGTGTTGGATGCTCAGTTGACAAGAAAGGATGTTTTGTGCCATGTTGGATTGAGTTTCGGATGGAGTGACCAGCGAGGGACGTGTGGAAAGACTTTGTGTGCGTTTTCGGTGGGCTTTTGGGACGCAGATACCCACAGACTGATCTACGGACATACGGGATGGTCTTGGCGGCTACTGGACAGAGGGAAGTTCGGTGGTTGTTTTAATCTTAGATCCTGTGAGTGTGTGTGTGTGTGTGTGAGAGAGAGAGAGAGAGAGAGAGAGGGGGGATTAGGGAGGTATATTTACTATGGTTTAGCGTGAAAAGTGGGTGGCTTATTGGGAGTGTTTTATGTATTGAGCATTTATTTATGCATAATAACGAGGTATGTTAAAGTCTAACCTATCCCTGCTTTAGACCTTTTGGGGGGTGTGCAACACTGCATGATGGTGGGTGGCGCTAGCTGCTGGCTTGGTGCTCCGTAGGTTAGATAGCATAACCCGTATTCCTGCCTGCATTCACTTAAACCTGGTATCTTTTATGAACAGTATATTTAGTAAAGAATAAAGGAAAGTGTATTTGTTACCGTGTTCTGTGTGGGTTTTTGTGAGGAATCTGGGGACGACGACCTGACCGGTTAAAAGAGGCGGTGGCAGCGTAAGGAAATTGCTGTGACATTACAGTCTATTGGGTGGGTGGTAACGGTGACTCTTAGCATCTTGCGAAGACTTCAAAGGTAAACCTTACAACGAGAACACGTGTGTACTTTTCTAGGCGTGCTTCCAGAACAATCCCATAAGACGTTGCTTAAGGGACAGCTTGACTGCGGAATGAAAGAATGTGGTGTTCACTGTAAATACAACACTGCAGGAAAGCTTCACAATCAGGATTGAGGAGAGCCTAAAAATGAGACGCAATTTGAATAATCTAACCGTAAATTAGATTTTCGCTGATCGGGTGCAGGATCCCGCCTCCCCAGCTTGTAGTATCACAGCTTTTTATTTGTATGCATACGTTCTTTAAAATGCCTGGTGTGTATGTCATTGATTTTTGGGATGAGCAATGCCACAATAGCCGAAAGATTGTGTTACTGTTATAACGTAAAAGAATGTACAATGTGCGTTGATTACCTCATTAGTACTATTCCAGGGTGCGTTCTTAGGGAAAATATATTAAACTTGTATGAAATGAACCTGCAGTGTCAACTCAACCTTATCAACCAAAGTTTTGTTATACCGCGACAAGGCTGAAGTTGTCTTCTAATTCTCCAGCTTCTTCGCAGGATCCGTGCCTCCTTAAAAGGGGATGCCGTTTCGACCGAATCCACTAGAGGGCGCTGCTAAATTGAAGACTCCATAAATGTATTCCTTATGTCTGAAATTTGTTCTTTTAAATTAAATTTGGAATCTGAGCTGTGTATTTGATTTCTCAGATATTATTTGAAGATACGTCACTACAATTTTCAGTTTAATTCCCTCTGAAATTGGAAGTCTTTCATTAAGATGTACTGCACAAGCTGCAGTTTCTGTAACTTGTCGGATTTAAGGTACCGCAGTTTAAATGGACTTCATATTCGTTCACTTACATTTTGCCCAGACTACCTCAAGTTCGACAAGATACCCCGATAAGCCAGTAACTCCGCTTCGTAGTACAGGCCGCTGTTCTCGTCTAGCTCCATTTATTTTTGTTCCTTGTTATCCCAGTGTAGTCTTCAGAGTTAGTGGTTTGTGTTTTCTAGGGTCAGTGCCTGGTAATTGTTCCAATCGTTGCTCGTTGTCCTGCACCCTCTGTGATTGGTCGATTGTCTGATGTCCCACACTTTGATCCTCTTATTAGCCCAGTTGGCTTGTTTAACTGCCTGCCTCTGCTCAGTTGTTTACTCGGTCATTGTGTGTTCATGTTGCTGTGTGTTTTATAATCCTGCTTCCTCTGTTATACCTCGTCTGTGTATATGTATGTGTGTGCGCCGAGACACATTAGGGGATGATGAGGTTCAATATTTATTAACTTCAGCTCCGGGTCTAACGCACACACACTCAACTTCACTGTGTTGCCTTCTTCGACTTCCCTCCTGTGCTGCCTATAACTATATGCTACTACTGCCCTCTCGTGGTTGAATCCAAGCTATTACAGTATCTATGTATGTGTGTATTTATATGTATGTATATATAATATAGTGCGTGTGTGCAGGAATATTTCAAAGACAAGTCTGGTGGTACCTGTAGCACAGCCGTCTCTGTGTTGCACAGTTGGTTTCAGTATCCAAATGTCCCTTCAATTACAGTACGTGCTTCATTCTGATAACGCAAGATATTTTTAATGATACGGTTTGTTCTTTATAAATGTATATAATTTTATTTCGGTATTTCATTAAACAGTATGACTGAGTGAAAGGACCAGATGCTATAATAAAACATATATTGACCAGTTCTTGTCTTTTTATCAATCTTGGAGGGACGTCCAGTTCTTGGTGACTCTGCGGTGTGTTTCATGGTATCTAATGCCGTGGAAACTTGCCCTTCCTGCTGACACACCTTTCTGCAATATGATCCTTTTCATGTTTTTTTTTAAGCTTTCTGTGAAATATGACTTTTGGTGTAAGATACAACTGAGTAAAGGTCATGAGAGAACCTACCTGGACAGCTGAGCTTTATTTGGGGTTAATCAGTCACTTAACTGATGGCAGGTGTGTCCCCAAAAAGCCTGAATGCTGTAATTAAATCAAAAGGTGCTCCAACATAGTATTAGTTTATGGGTGTGCGCACTTAGCTAGCTTATGTACTTTTCTTGTTTAAAATTTTTTCCCCCCAAACACATTTTTGTTTTTCGGTTGAATTGTATAGATTTTAGGTCACGTTAAAAGTGGAAAAAGTTTTGAAATGACTTGTGGTCAATTTTTTTTTTTTACATCATGAAAACCTGGCATGTTAACAGGGATGTGTACATTTTATCTCCACTGTACCAGGGCAACAGTGTGGAACAACTAAAATAACCAATCAGCACAGGACAACAAGAAGCAGACGGCGTAACAAGGACCGAAATTAAGAAACCTTAAACACTAAGGGTTAATAACGCTAGAGAAGACTTGGAATAAGAGTCTAAGCAGAACAAAGTTAGACAAGCAGGTTACACCTTAAACAGGGACACAAAGAGAGACAAAAGATACTAAGGAAACCAAAAACCAATAAAACCTTAAGAGGTGAACTCATGACTGGAGGGGTTTAGCCTCTAAGCCATGTACTCAACCCACTGAGCGACACCTGCTGATCAAAAGGACACAAGACACACAGGACAGGATCGGACAGGTACTGGCGCAAACGTTCAATTGTCTGGTAAAATTTAACTTCATAGAGGTTTAGGAACTGAAGTGGTGTCCATTTAGCCATCCAACAAGATATCAGTAACTTTTTGGAGAACAGAACAAATTCTTGTTAGTTTTTGTTTTACTATTTTTTTTTCTGAGCATTTTACTACACTTTCTAGCCACATAAATAGCTTTAAACATTTTCTTTGACTGCCTACGACTTTTCTTCAGTACTGTGTATGCGTCTACATGCATTTCTTCAGACAGAAAAATGACCTGGAACATGTCGTCCTTGGTTAAATTTGAGGCATTTCTGTATGCGATTAGCAGGTAATCTGGGTGTTTAATGTCATTGCATGCTTGTTGATTTTGACTCCACTCTTCTTTGTACACATTATTCTCAGAAATAGAACATGACAGCTGTACAGCCAAAGGATTTATAGCATCTGCTTTACCCTGAGACACATGGGGCTCTGAGGCTCACAGCTGAGACTCAAAATGCTAAATGAGAATCACTGAATATTTACTACCACATGTATGTATGCCCTTATTCTTTTAAAAGTTGCACAATTTCATTTTCGTAAATACATTAATAAAACAAACCTGAGCAATTTCATAATAGGAAATAAATGCTTTTGCATGATTATTTGTCCAGCTATGGACATTCAGTGGCACCCCCAGAAAATATAGATTTAGATCCTTCCCTGAAGACACCCACAGCGTGAGGACCAGTAATATTACTTTTAAGGAGGAAAAGTTGCAACTACTTGAAGCTAGTCCATAGCCATACTAACAACTGAAGCATACTTTATGTTCCTCATTGGAGTTGGTACGTTCCAGCGGTCTCTCCTGCAAGCTCAGTCAGTGATGCAAACAAGAGATGTGATTAGTGCGGATATTTCTGGATGTTTGGCGCAGATTATGGTTGAGTTTCGATACAGAGGACTGTCTATACAGCATGCCAGTTACTGATGGAAGAAATCACTGAGCCATTTCTCCAGTTTATTTTAGGAACCTTGGTTCCTGTTTCTGACCTGTGTGTTCCTAGTTTGCATGTTCTCTCTCTCACGCACGGATCTGGCAGTTCTAGATTCCACCTGCAGTCCAAAGACATACAGTGAGGCTGATGGGTATCTCCAAAGTGCCTGGAGGGTGGTTTGCCCCATGATGGTCCCGGGTGAACCCAGCTTTGTGCCCTGTGTTGCCTGATAGACTGTAGTCCAGTGTGTAGTGCTGCACTGTATTCCGTGGTAGGAAGGAAGAAGTGGGGTTTGGTTAGGCTTCAGAAATATTGCATAGAGGTTATAAAAAAACGCAGCCTTGCACAGATGGCACAGAAGGGTGCAGGGGCATGTCAGATGAGCCGTGGTACCTCCTCAATGCCAGTTCTAGTGACCAGTTATCAAGCCCAGTCAAGCGGGCAGAGAGGAAATGATTCTTATTCCTCCATAAAAGTTGGTGCTCTCCTCCATGCATGGATGGATGGATGATTGCAGGAGCCCGACCATGACCTGTAGCAGCAGCATTTGTCACCACTCAAATCACACGTTTGCCTGTGGCCCCCTGTTGGCCAGAAGCAGTTACTACACTAAATATTATGTATACACATTCCATCCATCCATCCATCCATTTTCCAAACCGCTTATCCTACTGGGTCGCGGGAGGTCCGGAGCCTATCCCGGAAGCAATGGGCACGAGGCTGGGAACAACCCAGGTTGGGGGGCCAGCCCATCGCAGGGCACACTCACACACCATGCACTCTCACATGCATTCCTATGGGCAATTTAGCAAGTGCAGTTAGCCTCAGCATGTTTTTGGACTATGGGGGGAAACCGGAGTACCCGGAGGAAACCCCACGGCGACATGGGGAGAACATGCATGGCTCTCAGCGGAGGCGGTCGCACTTCTCTCCCTCTCCCTCCCCTTATCTTCCCTGCTTCGCTCCTCTCGTCTCGTCTAGTCTACTGTCTTATACTTGAGAGACTCTCTCAGCCCTGCTCTCCAAACTACGTAAAACGATGGATTTGATCAGCTGGTCTCTCAACGCAATTGACACCATCTTCTCGATGAGAAGCCTAGGTTCGGGGGAACCTGTCTGGCAGGAACGTATGCTGCTGGCTACACGATGGACGGATGGGAGCGGTGGAGGGTCGTGTGCCTGGCAGCTCTTTCCGTGGAGGACATTGAAGACATCTACCTATTCGGAACCATGATTACAGGTATTATGCTGATTGGATTAAGCATTGCCCTGGTTTATCAAAGATTGAAGAAGACGGTGACAGCCGCTCAAAGCCCCACTAGGCTGGCTGGAATGATTGATGGAGTGGGCAGAGCTGTTAGCACTCAGACTGTGAAACTGGATAACATCATGGAGAAGCTCACAGCTTTGCAAAAATTATTGGATGGCGGAGACCAGCGTGGACATTAGGGGAGTTGGAGATTACAGCTTCTCGCCCGGAAACCCAAACAACCCTATTCTATCAGGTTTTGGCTCCCCCCAACTAACAACTCCCCCAGAAGAACCAGACAGTGAGACTCTCTTGCATTCCTCTCCCCCAATCCCACGGACTGACCGCACCCTCCCCCCATCCCACGCTTTCGCCGCTTCATACCCCCAGTGTGAACAGGCGGGTCTGTGACCAGCGCCCTCGTGGCTGCAGGACTGGATGGCTGTCTGTCTGTGCTGGACTACCTCCACCTCCCCATTTCCCTCACCTGTTGCAAGTTGTGTCATTTTATGTTGTAAGGTGTAGTGACCATGTGCTTATGTTGCTGAGGTGTTTTTTTCGGTTCCTACAATGTCCTCCCCACTGGAGTACAGTCTGGGGGCTGTTTTTTTATTCTCCTCCTCTCTCCTCACGTTATTCTGTTTCTTTTCTTCTCTCTGTTTGCCCCTGTCTCCCGACCTGTCTACCCCCTGCTGTGATGTTTGTGTATATGTATGGTCGGTTGATGGCCTGTTTTTCGCTGGTACTCGTGACTAGTGACATGGTATATTGCAACAGCAATAAAGGGTTTTCATCATCATCATCGTCATCACTTTCGTTTTACTGTAATATTTTATGGGTTTTTTGTTATTTCAGTCTTAGTTATGATAATCTATCTATTTATATATTTTGTTTTTCCCAGAAGCTGGTGAAAAAATTATTTTGATGCGCATATGTACAGTGTATGTTAGTATATGACATGTAAAATTCCCGGATGGAGTAATGATTAATGATATATACATGTAGACTAAATGAAAATGGAAAAATGGAAATTATATAACGGGGACATATGTGCTGTAAGTGAAAATGTAAATGTTTTATGAAACAGGCCTGGGGGCTGAAGCTAATTTAGTGGTAAAGACATGAGCTCGTCTCTTGGAGGTCAACGTGAGGAGGTCTGCACTGGAAAAGACCACACTGAGTGAGTGTACCCTTATTGGTAACTGAAGGGTAACAGCGGGAAGCTGTTACCCTTCAGTCAACTTCACTATCCAATGTTGTGTCAATAGTCATGATCAGCAAGGAACATTCTTAGATATTAAAGTCGTTTACTCTGGTATTTGCGCTCTGGCTGTGAATGCAGCAGGTGTCCACAGTGTAACAGGCAGGCAGGTACACAGACAGACTGACTGGCAAGCAGATAGATAGACAGACAGATGGAGAGGCAGGCAGGCAAGCAGGTAGAGAAATAGAGAGACAGGAAGGCAGATAGACAGGCAGGCAGACAGACAGGCAGGTAGATAGACATGTCTAGGAGGGCAGAATGAGGCTGTGAGACCCTGATAAATACTCCTGCTTCCTGTGAGGTTTTATGTATTTCCTCTCCAGGACCAAAGAGCTCTCTCCCTTCCTCCATCTCTGAGCTACAGGATGGTATATGTCACCTAACCTCTGCACACTGCACGCAGTGATTTGCATATGCCATAGGATGCTTGGCCCTTTGCCTCCTTCCTGATCCAAACTTCTAGGGTCTCCATGGGTAACCAGCATCCTGATGCCATGAAGAGGGTGTTGAGGAAGAGGAGAAGCTTCATGGTGTAGTAATACCAGCCACATTTAAATCAACATGTAGGAAAAAAAATCACCTGAGCTGCAAAACACATAGCAATCCAGTGGGGGCGCTGTTTGGCTCATTGAGTTTGGATGCTATGTCTATGATGGGAAGGTCACCTGTTCAATGTCACTACTGGGCCCCTCCGTAAGGCCCTTAACCCCCCGTTACTCCAGGCACTGTTTGGCCCTGCTTTCTCAAAAATGTCGCTTTTTATGAAATTGTCTGTTAAATCTAACATTCATTTAATTGATAGAAATGTGCATCACTGGTGAAAGGTAAGCAAGTACTTAACAGTGATAAATTCAGTGTCTTACTTTTAACAGGGTTCTAAATACATATATAAAGCAAGCTGTGATTGGAAAGCAGTTCATACCCAAAATGGTACAATGGCCAAAAAAATCCATCCGTCTGTGTCTGCACTCGTTCTGCCGTCTCATTTGAAACCAAAGCGGGTCGTACCTCCCACTTCACCTGGTGTCAGTCAGAACCATCCATCCATTTTCCAAACCACTTATCCTACTGGGTCGCCGGGGGTCCGGAGCCTATCCCAGAAGCAATGGGCACGAGGCTGGGAACAACCCAGGATTGGCAGCCACCAGAACATTCTGGACACTCTTTGGATGCTTTTCCCAAACTGTGTCAGCTGGGTTTGGCCCAGGTGACTGTGCTGGCTGGTTCCATCACTCTCCTCACATAGCCAGGAGACGTGTTTTGGGTCACTGTCCTGTTGATTAACAAAGAACAAGAGGTGTGTCCAAACTTTTGAACACTGTATGTAACAGAGCTACGAATCCTGAGCCTTCTGATTCTGATATACAGAAGCCCCCCCCCCCCCCCACCAAGCCCAAACCATTGCCATGCGTGTCAGCTGCATGCGTGTAGTACTGGCTGTAACGACTTGCCTGGTGACAATGTCTGTACTAGACTCACGGCCCTTGACCCCGACCCTCCTTGGTGACATAGTGGCTGGTATGACAAGAATCTCTGTTCTGTTCTTCCTATACTTGGCCAAGTCTAACCCCCCGCCTCCCCAATTCAACGCATTGACCCCATGGTCATGTGTGAAGTACCCAGTGTCTCATTCCAGGACCTAAAATATGCACCTTGGCCGTCCAGGGAGTCACGCTCCGCAAGACAGTGTTTATGTCATAGCTATGTCATGGGGGAGAGCCATTAAATAAAATGAGTTATTGTCAGACACAATTTCTAAATGATTTTAATTAATGATCCACTTTAAAGAACAAGAAGAACTACAAGAGCCTCTTTCCAGAAAATACTCAAATTGGACTTCGGCTGTGTTCAAAACGTCCGCTTGTTTGCTCATTCACTCACTCTATAGTTTTCGCTACATAGAACATTCGCTAGAGGATAAAGGCAGATAACGGTGGATGTACTTCGTACACTAGGGGGATGTTATTTTGTAATTTTGCTACATAATTATGCACCAGAAATTTGTAATTGCTATCTCTGTCACAGAAACAAATGCCAGAATATCCCAATATATAGTGTGAAACTACAACGCTGAAAAATGTACTTGTTGATTTGTTATATATTTTGTGATAGTACTAGTTGTACTAATTGTAATACAAAACACACCAGAACATGGGCACCAACGTTGCTATTTTTGGACAAGTCCTCATTGTAATTGACATTCATTCACAACGCTTAAGTAAAAATAAAACAAAACTTTATAATGCAAATTTGTACATGTAACTCTGTTATTAATGTACTTGACTGCACTGTATCCACCTACACAAGCACGATGGGGACTGCAGCTGTAACTATGGTATTTTATATTAATATTCAACACTATATTTATTGTGTGTTAGCTTTGCCCATGTAAAGCAATCAAATACAATAAAATGAGTTTTTAAGGCAGTGGTAGCCCTACCACTATGTAAGCACACATGCAAGTATTTAATGTGCAAGCTACTTAACAACGGTTAATGGTTATAATTCAGACCGTGAAAAGTTTCTCAAATATGGTTTCAACACTCACGTGACAGGCATGATGCATGATGGTCTAAGTCGACAGACGTAGGGTACAGTTTCTATACACTGCATTTTGGTGTGCCTCACACTGTTTTGCAGTGCACTGTAAAGTGGGTGAAATATATAGTTGAGAATTTGAGCAGCATTTCAAAGTGACTAACTATATAGTGGACGAGTGGACATTTCAAACACAGCCTTTGATGGTGATGGTGATGATGATGATGGTGAGGATGGTGATGATGTCTCCACTTTGCCCAGGATAGTGTGTGCATATTCCCTGCAAAGGCTGCTGCCAAGTGTGGAAAGTCAAACAGCATTAGTCTAATGAAAACATACAGAACCTCATCTTTTAATCATTCCATAAGTATGGGTTTTATCCATCCATCCATTTTCCAAACCGCTTATCCCATTGGGTCGTGGGGGGTCCGGAGCCTATCCCAGAAGCAATGGGCACGAGGCAGGGAACAACCCAGGATGGGGGGACCAGCCCATCTCAGGGCACACTCACACACCATTCACTCTCACACGCACACCTACAGGCAATTTAGTAAGTCCAATCAGCCTCTGCATGTCTTTGGACTGTGGGGGGAAACCGGAGAACCCGGAGGAAACCCCACGACGACATGGGGAGAACATGCAAACTCCACACACAGGTGACCCAGGTGGAGATTCGAATCTGGGTCCCAGAGGTGTGAGGCAACAGTGCTAACCACTGCACCAGCATGCTGCCCCCATGGGATTTATATGTAAGCTAATTATATGCAAAAACTTTTGCTATCAATAAACTGATCTTTTGTTGTTGTTGTTGTTTGGTCGTTACACAAATGCATATTTCAGACATTTTATAGATGCTGCACACTTTCTGCCTGAAGGTTAAACAGTAGAGCATAGGGATTTAACATTCCATTTCATTATAACCTTCACCCTTCTGACACGACACATAAACCTGACATTGTTATTCTCAGACGAACGATGCCTGAAGCCTGCGGAATGGCACAGGTGTAATATTCACTGTCGAGGTGTCACTTTTCATTCATGTTGTAATTATGGAGGCCCCAGCTGCCTTACTGTGAGGTCAAAGCGAAACGTGGCTTTCATGGGTTTTTCAAATGTTGCCACACGAATGCAGCAGTGCTATTACCTGTCAAAGTTTACAGGTTTTCAGTGACTAGGCCTGACATTTCAGTCACATTTAACTGATTTTACTGGGTCACATGATCGGGGGCGGGGCCTCAGGATTGCATTTCTCTCCACAGTGGGATTTCAGTCACTACAGTCATTGATAAAACAAACACCCAGCAAAGTATTTTTATTCTGTTCTTCAGCTGTATGATCCACTGAGGTGAAATATCGTTCTCGTTGGTTATAGAGCAAATGGAATGATAAATAGAATATAAATAGAGACATATAAACGTGATATTTTAAGACATAGATAAATAAAATGCAGTTGAGCCACCTGAGTTACTAGTCCTTAAAACAGACCCAGTCTTAGACTTGAACTCTCAACAAAGACACTGTGCTTTCTGTGAACTTTCCTAGGGAACCCTGGGCTTTGAGTTAAAGCCAGCGGTTCATTTTCAAATAATGCCAGATAAAAATAAATTCCCCCATGCCCACTGGCCCCCTGCTCCTCAATCACATCAATGCAGTGTAACGGCAGTAAGCTTTATTACAGTGTTGGCATTGTGATGGGAAGCATACTCAAACTGCAGAATCATGTGTATGCTCCCCCACCCCCACACACAAAAACCACCCCCTGCCCTCCAAAGTATTTACTACTCAGCAACCCAAAAAGGCCAACCTCAGACAGCAGACATATCACTCAATACTGACTCTGAAGGCAAGAAGGGCCACGAGAGAGGTGAGTGGACTTTCCTTTCTGTTGCAGTGGCGAAGAACGTGCTGTAACATCTGTGTGATTTGGCTACGCTGAGCAGTAGGTTGCTTCCAGGTTCAAAATTTCTGAGACAGCAGTACCCAGGAACAATTTGAGGAGACACTGGGAACGACCAGAAACCAGCCAGGTAAAGGGCGGAAGCGACATTCTAATGGCAGAGATGACCGTCAACTTATCCGACAGGTTCTCATGAATCGTAGGAAGACATCAAGTAACCTTCAAAAGGAACGGGAAACAGTGTTTGTGTGTGTGTATCACTAATGTGCCAATATGAGAGAGTATAGTGTGAAAATAGAGCAAGAGATAATACATTAAATTCTAGATTTTTTTTGTCTTCAAAATCAATAAAAAAGACATTGAAAGTCATTATTGTCAATTATCTGTCCGTCAAATAGTATCTCATCACAAGCCTTTTAAAGGCAAATCCTCATTTTTTCCTAATTTCTTATGTGTGCTGATTAATGGTGGGTCAGGAGGACAGCGGCAGTGAGCTTCATGTGATTACCGTACATCTCAGATCTCAGAGTGAGGAGAACAGAGGGACAATTTTCCTCCAGTGATATGAAGTCACAGCACAAACTCTTGGTGTGAAAGGTGACCGTCGAGGGGTGTGCTGCTGTGCACCTCAGTGGGTCAAGATGCTATGCCTGTGATCAGAAGGTTGTTGGTTCAACTCTCACTGCTGGCAAAATGACTTCACCCTTAACCCCGTACTGCTCAGGGACGGGCTGCCCTTGCTAACTCAGAAAAAGCTGTTATTTTGTATAAAATAATTTGCTACGTAAATTAAGATGCCCTTTTACTTCACTGGAACATCGCATGAACATTCATGTCTTACTGTGTAATCTTACTGGGACAGCTAAGTACAGCTACACAAGCTACAAAGCTACTGTACACATATAACAGCAAGTATTACCTAATTAACAGTTACTTACTAAGGTGTTCACTAACATTTACGTATACGGCTTTAAATTATACCTTACTGGTTAAAATATTTGTTGATTTATTACAGTTAAGTGACGCCTTGATCCGGAAGCACAAAAAATGCTTTCTCTCACAAACTTTTTTATCAACAAATATCAGAAGTTTGTCACTTAATCGAGTTTCTAAGACCATCTTTTACTGCACCTGTCTATGTATGATGTATTAGACTAGCACAAAATAATTATGAAGCTTATAAATAGAAATGAAAATTCCTATGAAACCGGAAACATAAGCTTGCCGGCAGCACTGTGTCGCACGGCACACAATTTGCTCATTTTTAATTTGATTTCTGCCTCTACTGACACATCCCTTTTTGGCTGTGTCACCCTGGCATCGGGCTCCGATTGTGGGTCACTTATATAGTGGGTGTCACTCTGTCACTCTGCTTCCTGGTGAGATGGAAGCCAGCGTGACTGTCAGGTAAAAGAGAGTCAGGTTCTGAGACAGAGAGCCTCAACCTGCGTCTAAAACGGGGAGCCTCCATCCATTTATAAAACAGAGCCTCCGCCTTCCTATAAATCAGAGAGCCTCCATCCATTTATAAAACAGAGCCTCCGCCTTCCTATAAATCAGAGAGCCTCCATCCATTTATAAAACAGAGCCTCCACCTTCCTATAAATCAGAGAGCCTCCATCCATTTATAAAACAGCCTCCGCCTTCCTATAAATCAGAGAGCCTCCATCTACCTCTAAAACAGAACCTTTACCTGCATGCCTCTAAGACAAAGAGTGGTGGTATCACGGTAACTACAGAGCTGGGTTTCACTATCCTGTTCGATGCTCTCATAAATACCACAAAGTTGAGAAAATCAATACAATTTCGACCCAACCCACCTTGGACACAAACTTGTTACACCTGCTGCAGTTACAGATGCTGCAGAACCCTGTACGCAGACACAAACTGGCTGAGGAACAGTTTTTACCTCACATCCATCACACTTCTGAACTCACAGCACTGATCTCAAACATTCTGATGCAATACCTCACATGTGCTATATCCATATTTATGTGCATTTAAAACACTTGATAAGCTCTACTTCTGTGAATTGCTCACCCACCAACTTACCAGCATCGTATTGTGTGTGTGTATGATTCTATACATGTACAGTGTCTGTACATCATTTATTTTCTGATTCTGTTTTATGCCTCGGATTCTACACTGAACAAAAATATAAATGCAACACTCTTGTTTCTGCTCCCATTTTTCATGAGATGGACTTAAAGATCTACAATTCATTCCAGATACACAATATTACCATTTCTCTCAAACATTTCTCACAAATCAGTCTAAATGTGTGATAGTGAGCACTTCTGCTTTGCTGAGATAATCCATCCCACCTCACAGGTGTGCCACATCAAGATGCTGATCTGACATCATGGGTAGTGCACAGGTGTACCTTATACTGCCCACAATAAAAGGCCACCCTGGAATGTGCAGTTTTTTGCTTTATTGGGGGTCTGGGGACTCAGAACCGGTCAGTATCTGGTGTGACCACCATTTGCCTCATGCAATGCAACACATCTTCTTCGCATAGAGTTTATCAGATTGTCAATTGTGGCCTGTGGAATGTTGGTCCACTCCTCTTCAATGGCTGTGCGAAGTTGTTGGATATTAGTGGGAACTGGTACACGCTGTCGTATACGCCGGTCAAGCACATCCCAAACATGCTCAACGGGTGACATGTCCGGTGAGTATACTGGCCATGCAAGAACTGGGACATTTTCAGCTTCCAAGAACTGTGTACAGATCCTTGCAACATGGGGCCGTGCATTATCTTGCTGAAACCTGAGGTGATGTTCATGGATGTATGGCACAACAATGGGCCTCAGGATCTCATCACGGTATCTCTGTGCATTCAAAATGCCATCAATAAAATGCACCCGTGTTCTTCGTCCATAACAGATGCCTGCCCATACCATAACCCCACCACCACCATGGGCCACTCGATCCACAACATTGACATCAGCAAAGCGCTCACCCACACGACGCCACACACGCTGTCTGCCATCTGCCCTGAACAATGCAAACCGAGATTCATCCGTGAAGAGAACACCTCTCCAACGTGCCAGACGCCATCGAATGTGCGCATTTGCCCACTCAAGTCTGTTACGGCGACGAGTTGGAGTCAGGTCAAGACCCCGATGAGGACGACGAGCATGCAGTTGAGCTTCCCTGAGACGGTTTCTGACAGTTTGTGCAGAAAGTGTTTGGTTATGCAAACCAATTGTTTCAGCAGCTGTCTGAGTGGCTGGTCTCAGACGATCTTGGAGGTGAACCTGCTGGATGTGGAGGTCCTGGGCTGGTGTGGTTACACGTGGTCTGCGGTTGTGAGGCCGGTTGGATGTACTGCCATATTCTCTGAAACGCCTTTGGAGACGGCTTATGGTTGAGAAATGAACATTCAATGCACGAGCAACAGATCTGGTTGACATTCCTGCTGTCCGCATGCCAATTGCACGCTCCCTCAATGCTTGTGGCATCTGTGGCATTTTGCTGTGAGACAAAACTGCACATTCCAGGGTGGCCTTTTATTGTGGGCAGTATAAGGTACACCTGTGCACTACCCATGATGTCAGATCAGCATTTTGATATGGCACACCTGTGAGGTGGGATGGATTATCTCAGCAAAGCAGAAGTGCTCACTATCACACATTTAGACTGATTTGTGAGAAATGTTTGAGAGGAATGGTAATATTGTGTATCTGGAATGCATTTTAGATCTTTAAGTCCATCTCATGAAAAATGGGAGCAAAAACAAAAGTGTTGCGTTTATATTTTTGTTCAGTGTATTTAAATGTAAGTTTACTGTGCATCTGCTGGCGTGTTCCAAACTAAATCTCATTGTACTTACAATGACAATAAAGCATCTCTATCTTCGTCTGTATATAAACTAGGCAACAGTAACACTGTTGCCTCACCAGTCAAGTTAAAAGGGTTAAAATTCCACCTCTGCTGACCGTGGCGTGGGTTTCCTCTGGCAGTCCAATGGCATGTACACAGGCTGCGTGGTACCTTTAATAGCCTAGAAGTGGACCTGCATCCTGTCCTCCAGTGCTGTGCCTCTTGGGATGGACTCCAGCACCTCAAAACCCTGACAAGCATAAGTGGCTAGAATCTGGATGAATGTGCACCTGAAGACACAGCTCAGATATTTTACATCGCTGGATAAAGTATGAATAAATCTGTACCCGCTGAAAGGCAAACTCTGTTGATGTCCATCTAAGAATAAGGATTATTTCTCTGAGCCTCAGTGTTTACTTCTGTCTCTGTTTTTGTCTACAGCGAGGTGCCTGAGTACAAAACCTCAATGACAATACACTGACATTAGGTTTATATTTGTCTTTGTTTTCTTCGCCCATTGGCCTAGTCTACTTTTTGTTCCTGGGAAAAGGATTTGCATTCTTAAGTTCATTTCACACCGTTAATCTGGAATGTTGGTATAAGCTATATCAATGAATAGTTTCCCAATAATAGCAGGAAAATCTATTTCCCATAATTTGGCAGCATTTGGTGATTGGAGACGTAAATTCAGTAATTAAGCAGTGTGGGGGTATACTGGTGTTAATTAATAATATGTTCTATATTGTTACAGATTCCAAGGGCTTCCTCAAGATTATTTGGACAGTATTGCAGATGTCCTTAAAAACACAGTCCGCTACCTTGAGAATCCAATCCTTGACGACAGTGATTTTATTTACTATAGAATAGAACAGATAGAAACTACTCTAATCAGATGTTTTCTGAAACGTGAAACTGATTTAGTTTTAGAAAACTTGTCAAGAGCCAAGCAGCTCCTGAAGTGTGAACCCAAAAATGTCTGCACAGGTTTTGTTGTAACACCAAGTCATACAGGTACTAGAGGTCAACCTAAAATTAATGTCACCAAAGATCAGCTGGAGTTTTTCCTGGACCATTACTTCACAGTTCCACAGATAGAAGAAATGTTGGGTATTAGTACAAGAACTGTCCACAGAAGAATGGAAGAACATGGACTTTCAATCCATAGCACTTATCAATATCTGAGGAAGACCTGCATAACCTGGTGACAAATGTGATCACAGAGTTTCCAGATTCAGGCTACAATAACGTGTCAGGGTTTCTTTGCAGTATGGGAGTGAGGTAAGTTTTAGATAAATCTTAAGCATCAACCATATTTGTCTATAATCAAACAACAAATTTAGTTTTTTATAAATATATATATATTTGCTTGCCTCAGAACATATGCAGGTAACTGCAGCACATACTGTACATTCACTAATGTCTGTAGTAATTTGAATTACCAATTCATCTTTTTTATGTCTTTCAAAATTTAGGGTGCAGAAAAAGAGGCTAAGGGAAGTTATGAGGGCTGTCAATCCCATTGGTGTTTTCTTAAGGGGCCTGACAATTAACACCATCAAGTGAGGAGGCTATAGTGTACCATCGCCATGGGCACTCTGGCACATTGATGGCAATCACAAGTTAATCAAGTTAGTAATAAACAATTTACATAAATATTATGAACATTTCTATTACTGAAAATCAAACTGCTGCTTCAATTTGACCAGATCATCTTAATATAGTTACAAAATTAATATAAAATATATATATATTAAATGATTTCTTTATTTTTTAATAGGTGGAGGATTATAATCCAAGGAGGAATTTGTTGTGATCGCCGGTGAAGGGGGTGATCGCACGGGCAGGCAGACGGGCAGGAAGCAGGCAAGCAGACGGAATACGGGGAAAAACAGGAATTTATTCACGGTACAGGGACCAGGAAACATCTGACATCGACTAACATCCATGACGGACAAGACATGGACTGAAATAGACGGGACTGGGCGACACAGCTGGGCAAGATCAGGGAAGCACACGTGGATAATGAGGGGGCGTGGCACACACGAGGAGCGGACGAGCCGGGCGTGACAGAATTGGTGGATACAGCAGAAAAATCATGTATCTAAAAGCTGGCACCAATAACAAAGCCTCAGTTATTAAAAACTTTCTTGAATCTGTGAACCAGTAGTGTTAGTGAAGAATACTGCTGGGTTTTAAACTGTAAAAATTTCATACAATGCAACATCAACTACGCGTAAACAAGCCATTCCAAAACCAGGCGAATTCTTAATTCCAAAGTCCATGTCGCATTTGAAATCTTCATATGAGGCATGGCATGATATTTTTAAGATGTTTGAACAAGTGCTGGCTTGAGGGAACCTTGAAGAATGATGAAGAAAATCAAGTGTAGGTGCAGGGTTACAGCCAAGAGCTGGAATGCTGTCACTTCCGGTGGCAAAAATAAGGATGTCCTCCAGTGTCCGTAAAGGCTGGCTGCTTTTGCCAGGTTTCATGTATAAAGTAAATAAGGCTGAATGGTACTTAAATATATGTGGTTAGAGTGCTGATAGGGGGCGGCATGGTGGTGCAGTGGTTAGCACTGTCGCCTCACACCTCTGGGACTGTCGTGGTTATTTCTCCTTCTCCGCCGAATCAGAAGTCAGAGGTCCGCTTGTGCAGTATCCAGAATTCAGTCTTTATTGCAACAATGAAGTTACAACCAAGGCTAGACACGTAAAAGTGTGTCCAGTACTGTTTTACACAAATTTTTATAAGTTCTTATCATTTAACAATATCTCGTCACTTAAGCATCATCATTCCTTCAGCCATTCACAATAACTGTTTTTTCCCTTAAATCCACACCCCTGGGTGATA